>NC_091238.1:18441514-18741514 GCF_040958095.1 Procambarus clarkii
CAGTGATCTCTTCAAGAGGACACTGGAAGAGTTCAACATCAAACAGGTATTGTCCAGCCCCTATCATCCTGCTTCACAGGGTTCTCTTGAGCGTAGTCATCAGACTATTAAAGCACTCATGAAGAAGTTTTGTAATGAAACCTCTAAGGATTGGGATAAGCAAATTGACCTGATAATGTGCATCTTTAGAAGTCTTCCCAATGAGTCTCTAGGAGTATCTCCTTATGAGATGCTCTACGGACGTAAGTGCCATACTCCTCTCAAAGCTTTCAAAGACTCTCTACGTGATGCCACCTTCAGTGAGCATCAGAATGTGCCCCAGTTTCTTCAAAACCTACAACACATTCTAGAGAGAGTGCATAAGTTTGCCAAGGATAATCTATTGAAAGCACAGGAGAGGATGAAGACTCATTACGACCAGACCAGCAAAGTAAGGAAATTTAAACCGAGACACTTCGTGCTTGCTTATTTCCCTATCCCAGGTTCTCCTTTGCAAAACAGGTTTTCAGGACCCTACCACATCAAGGAGTGCAGAAACAACCATAGCTACGTTCTAGAGACTCCAGATGGGCGGTGGAAGACCCAGTTGTGCCACGTCAACCTCCTGAAGCTATATAACGGTACTCCTCCCACTGTCATGATAACATATTCTTCCTTTAAAGAGCCATACATCCACAATGAGACCTTCCCTGCTTCTCCTCCCGAAAGCACTGACACGGAGTCAGCGCTTTCCAATTCGGAAATCCTAACTGATCTTCACAATTATTTTCAGGACAATCATAGTGCACATCTCATCAAGATCTTCAAAGAACATCAGGAGTTGTTCCGAGATGATCCACAAGTTGTGTAATGTTACCCAGCACGACATCCAACTGCTCCCCGACACCCGGCCGATTTGTCAACCCTTCTACCGAATCAGCCCTAGCAAGAAGGAAGTCATGCGTGCTGAGGTGCAGTACCTCTTGGATCATGGACTGGCTTGTGAGTCCCCCTGGGCCTCACCCTGTATCTTGGTACCAAAACCCCAAGGTAAGGTGAGACTTTGCACGGACTACCGTAAATTAAATAATGTGACTATCAAGGATGCATACCCCTTGCCAAGGATAGATGACATTCTTGACGCCATTGGTAATGCCCAGTACTTGTCCCAAGTGGACTTGCTTAAGGGGTACTACCAAGTGTGCTTAACGGAGCGAGCCAAAGAAATATCTGCCTTTATCACTCCCTTTGAACTTTTCAGGTATGAACGCCTTCCTTTCGGACTATGTAATGCCCCGGCCACCTTTCATAGAGCTGTCAACCGCGTCATCCAGGGCTTGGATAACACCTACGCCTATTTGGATGATATCGTCGTAGCATCCAACACCTGGAGCAAACATCTGCTCCAGCTACAACGTCTGTTCGCCAAGCTCCTGACAGCCGGCCTCACCATCAACCTGGGCAAGTCCACCTTTGCCAAAGGTAAAGTGCGTTATATGGGTCATGTAATTGGGAGTGGCAGTCTAGCTTCGTTAGACACACACAGTCAAGCCATCCAGCATTATGCACAGCCTACCACCAGGAAGCAGCTCCTGCACTTCCTTGGTCTTGCCTCCTACTACCGTAGGTTTGTGAGAAATTTTAGTACGGTAGCAATACCATTAATTACTTTAACCAGTCCCAAGCAACGGTATAATTGGACCATGCAGCAAACCGTTGCTTTCGAACAACTCAAATTCCTCCTCTGTTCTAATCCTATTCTCGCCTCGCCAGATATCACCAAGCCTTTCATCCTACATGTCGACGCCACTGGTACCGGCATCGGGGGTGTCCTGATGCAGCAACGAGGCAAGGAGGTTCTACCTGTCAGCTACTACAGCTACAAGTTGAAACCCCACTAGAGAAACTACAGCACTATCGAGAAGGAGCTACTCTCCATCGTCCTGAATCTCCAGCATTTTGCTCCATATCTACAAGGTGCCAGGTCTACCACCATCTTCTCAGACCACAATCCTCTCCGCTTCTTACATCAAGCTCAATTCAATAACCAACGTCTTCTACGATGGGCTCTATATCTGCAAGATTTCAACCTGGAGATCCGCTATATCAAGGGTTCTGACAACATCATAGCAGACGTCCTCTCCAGAGTCCATGAAGTAGAAGCAACTCCAACTATCTCTCCACCACATGAAGACGTAACTTCATCCAGAACCGCAGGCTTCGGGGGAGAGTTGTGACGATAATCTCTTTCAAGAGAGATTGAGCCTGCTCTTCCTTACATATTTACGTAGTTCAAGTACAAGATACTATATTGAAGATACGTCCACCTGTATCGTCAAACGTTTTGCCCAGGAAGCAAATCGTACCATGCACAACCCGATACACCGGCTACCGCCCGCCGTAACCAACAAACTGCTCATTCTCCGCCTGCCTGTTGCTGATTGGCTGGTGTCTCGCCGCACCTGCACTCACGCCACCACAAGAGTCGACGTCTGGGTCAGCAGCTCGCTGACTCCTCAGAATATCTCTGTGCTTCTTGGAGTTGACATCTCTCGCTAGTAGACTAAGCCTTGGCTGTCGTGTACTAAGGGAGGTGGCAGCTTGAAGCCAGTATTCCCAGCACCTCACTTATTTGATTTATTTTAACTTGCATTCTTGTCTTAGAGTAACTTTTCATTGCCAGTAATTATTCATGTTGTTTTGTTTGTTGACCTGTTTTGAATTTTACGAGATTGTCTTTATTCATATCTTGTTTTCTAGAGTAATTAAAATTTCATTGTTTATATACTTTGTGTTTTGTGTGTCTTCCCATTACCTTACCACAGACAAAAGGACAAACTACTCTCTTTTTTTTTTTGTTATGTGACGAGGCCCTGCCCCCAGCTTTTGAAACAGCCGAACACCAACGCTTTACCGTCACAATATATATATATATATATATATATATATATATATATATATATATATATATATATATATATATATATATATATATATATATATAACTAAAAACTCACACCCCAGAAGTGACTCGAACCCATACTCCCAGGAGCAACGCAACTGGTATGTGCAAGACGCCTTAATCCACTTGACCATCACGACCGGACAAAATGAGGTGATAGCCGAGGCATTACCTCATTTTGTCCGGTCGTGATGGTCAAGTGGATTAAGGCGTCTTGTACATACCAGTTGCGTTGCTCCTGGGAGTATGGGTTCGAGTCACTTCTGGGGTGTGAGTTTTCAGTTGCATATTGTCCTGGGGACCATTCAGGCTTGTTCGCATATATATATATATATATATATATTTATATATATATATATATATATATATATATATATATATATATATATATATATATATATATATATATATATATATATATATATATATATATATATGTACATAAGAATAGAGCGACCTACCATGAACACCCAAATCACGGAACTATTTACTCTACCCACCATGAGAGTAAGGACAAGACAAGATCATATCGATGCCAACACAGAAGACAATGTCCAACATAACAGGCCAATTACACTGGATTAATCTTTGTGTTTAGATAGGAGATGCCTCGTATGGGCCAATAAGCCTTCTGCAGCCCCTATGTTTATCCCTTATGTATCCCCCCATGTTTTTCACCTTCATTGTATTATCACCTGACCTAATGCGGGTATAAAATCAACTAGTATTGTAAGATTGTTCACTTGAGAATGAACCATGGAGGTTCGAAACGTCGTGCAAATTATACAAATAAGTGTAATACACTCTATAGTAAATCACTTCTTTTCTTCACCTTAAAAGTACGAAAATGAGTTTTGGAGAACTCCTATTCCAATTAAGCCCTGATGCTAAGAAAATAGTTAGAGGGATAGAAGCCCTTAACCAGAAAATATATATATATATATATATATATATATATATATATATATATATATATATATATATATATATATATATATATATATATATATATATATATATATATATGTCGTACCTAGTAGCCAGAACTCACTTCTCAGCCTACTATGCAAGGCCCGATTTGCCTAATATGCCAAGTTTTCATGAATTAATTGTTTTTCGACGACCTAACCTAACCTAACTTTTTCGGCTACCTAACCTAACCTAACCTAAAAAGATAGGTTAGGTTAGGTTAGGTTGGGTTGGTTAGGTTAAGTCATATATCTATGTTAATTTTAACTCCAATAAAAAAAAATTTACCTCATACATAATGAAATGGGTAGCTTTATCATTTCATAAGAAAAAAATTAGAGAAAATATATTAATTCAGGAAAACTTGGCTTATTAGGCAAATTGGGCCTTGCATAGTAGGCCAAAAAGTGCGTTCTGGCTACTAGGTACGACATATATATATATATATATATATATATATATATATATATATATATATATATATATATATATATGACCGAAAAAGTAAGATTAATAATTCTAACACGAATTTTTCTCAATCTTTCGTACATTATGCTTCACTGTTGGAGGTAAATCAAAAATCAATTCTCCAAAATTCATTTTTATTTCTAGTCTGACGCGGCACGGGCGCGTTTCGTAAAACTTATTACATTTTCAAAGACTTTAGTTCACAAATACACAACTGAATAGAACTTACGTATCTCCGATTTTATATCTACATTTGAGTGAGGTGGAAGGGGTGATGTGGCATTAACACAAGACAGAACAAAGTGTGGTATTAATAGGGTATTAATTTCATCAACACAAGACAGAACAAGAGTATTAATAGGGTATTAATTTCATCAACACAAGACAGAACACGAAACAATGGATATTGAATAGAAGTGTTTGTAGAAAGCCTATTGGTCCATATTTCTTGATGCTTCTATATTGGAGCGGAGTCTTGACGTGGGTAGAATATAGTTGTGCAATAATTGGCTGTTGATTGCTGGTGTTGACTTCTTGATGTGTAGTGCCTCGCAAACGTCAAGCCGCCTGCTATCGCTGTATCTATCGATGATTTCTGTGTTGTTTACTAGGATTTCTCTGGCGATGGTTTGGTTGTGGGAAGAGATTATATGTTCCTTAATGGAGCCCTGTTGTTTATGCATCGTTAAACGCCTAGAAAGAGATGTTGTTGTCTTGCCTATATACTGGGTTTTTTGGAGCTTACAGTCCCCAAGTGGGCATTTGAAGGCATAGACGACGTTAGTCTCTTTTAAAGCGTTCTGCTTTGTGTCTGGAGAGTTTCTCATGAGTAGGCTGGCCGTTTTTCTGGTTTTATAGTAAATCGTCAGTTGTATCCTCTGATTTTTGTCTGTAAGAATAACGTTTCTATTAACAATATCTTTCAGGACCCTTTCCTCTGTTTTATGAGCTGTGGAAAAGAAGTTCCTGTAAAATAGTCTAATAGGGGGTATAGGTGTTGTGTTAGTTGTCTCTTCAGAGGTTACGGCCCTCTCGGGACGCAACGGGGTTCTTACTCTGATGTTGTTAGAGGAAGTTGTATCCGGCCCCAAGCCAGTAGTGGCTATCAAGGGATGTGATCCGTGACGCAAGAAACTTAAAGGGGGAAGGGAAAGAAAGTTAAGAACTTAAGATTATAATTGTTCCCGTCACCAATAAATAATATAAGATTACACAGGGGGAGGGGTATTAACACTGTACAGGGGAAATACACAATCGTCTTCTCCTGAAGACTCTGGATCCAAATCCTCTTGGTGCTAAATCCTCGGTGCTTTCGTGGTCTCTTGACGAATCCTTCGACCAAGCTGAGTCTACCCCAAACACAGGCCAGCCAAAACACAGGTCCACTGGGGGCACCGCCGTGGAGGCTGTCAACCACAAGTCCAGCAGGTCTGCTGGCAGGTTCTGGATCAGCAAGGCTGGTCAGGCCACCCCACGAGCGATACTAGGGTAGCGCCCTAGTCAGGAGCCTTGTGTGATACCACAAATCACTCTTCTGTCCTCAGTACCCCAGTGGATAATCGTCTCCAGCAGTCGGTCCCGGGTAATCCTTCTACTGCCACTCCACTGGCAGGGTAACACCACAGTGTTCTTCCGGGGGACGACTTCACAGCTGCTGCAGCAAAGCACAAGGTATGGAGACGGCTGCCTTGGGTAGACTGACTCAACTTCCATCACAGCAGTCCCAGGTCGACTCTGTAAGCAGACACGTCATCAATAACTGGGACACACTAAAACACCTCACTTACGGGCTCAGGCACAAACGCCCACCCATCCACTCCATAGATGGCGCAGTTGTCTGAGCTTCACCTCACCAGAGGTCAGCAGCGGCTGTGTTGTGAGCTGCACAGGACTGGAAACCGGCCCTTGTGGCCAGTACTCGTCGTCATCACCAGGTGTCGTTGTCCGTTTGGAGGGGGTGTCAGGAGCTGACCCACAGATGGCGTGGTCGTCACTGATCCGTGCTCGGACGCTGGATCCGGGTTCGTAACACATGGCGTTTCACTTTCCTTCTTATGATGTCTTCGGGTGTACTCATGTGCGATGATGGTGGTGGTGGTGGTGGTGGTGGTGCTGGCACCATCACCACCACCACACTGCCACCCCTGGCACCACCACCACCACTCTGCCACCCCTGGCACCACCTCCACCTCACTGCCATCCCTGGCACCACCACCACAACGACACTGCCCCCCATGGCACTACCATGACACTGCTACCCCTGGCACCACCACCCCACTGCCACCCATGGCACCACCATAACACTGCCACCCCTGGCACCACCACCAAACTGCCACCCATGGCACCACCACCACCACGACACTGCCCCACATGGCACCACCTTGACACTGCCACCCTTGGCACCATCACCACCTCCACACCGCCACCCATGGCACCACCATGACACTGCCACCCCTGGCACCACCACTACCACCACCTCACTGCCACCCCTGGCACCTCTACCACCACACTGCCACCCATGGTACCACCACCACCACCACCACACTGCCACCACTGGCACCACCACCACCACACGGCAACCCCTGTGACCACCAATCCACAACACAGCCACCCCTGGTAACACCACCACCACACTGGCACCCCTGGCACCACCACCATCACGACACTGCCACCCCTGGCCTCAACACCACCACCACCACACAGCCACCCCTGGCACCACCACGACACTGCCACCCCTGGCACCACCACCACCACGACACTGCCACCCCTGGGACCACCACGACACTACCACCCGTGGCACCACAACCACCACTCTGACGCCCCTGACACCACCAACACCACACTGCTACCACTGGCACCACCACACTGCCACCTCTGGCACAACCACCACCACACTGCCACCACTGGCACTCCCACCCCAACCACCACACTGCCACCCCTGGCACCACCACCACCACCACCACGACACTGCCACCCCTGGGACCACCACGACTCTGCCACCCCTAGCACCAACCACACTGCCTCCCCTGGCACCACCACCACCACACTGACGCCCCTGGCACCACCAACACCACACTGCCACCACTGGCACCACCACACTGCCACCTCTGGCACCAGCAACACCACACTGCCACCACTGGCACCACCACACTGCCACCTCTGGCACCACCACCACATGGCCACCACTGGCACCACCACCCCCACACCCCCACCACCACACTGCCACCCCTGGCACAACCACCACCACGACACTACCACCCCTGGCACCACCACCACCACGACACTGCTACCCCTGGCACCACCACCACCACCACAATGCCACCCCTGGCACGATCACCACCACCATACTGCCACCCCTGGCATCACCATCACCACACTGCCACCCCTGGCACAACTACCTCATTGCCACCCCGGCCACCACCACCACCTCACTGCCATCCCTGGCACCACCACCACCACCACACTGCCTCCCCTATCACCACCACCACAACGACACTGCCCCCATGGCACCACCATGGTATCCTAACAAAACTTACCTTACCTTACCTATCTTACCTAACTTTACCTATCTTACCTAACTTACCTACATTACCTAACTTAACTTAACCTGCTTAACCTAACTTACCTACATTACCTAACTTAACCTGCATAACCTAACCTGCTTAACTTAACTTACCTAACTTATCCTGCTTAACCTAACTTACCTACATTACCTAACTTAACCTGCTTAACCTAACTTTACCTATCCTAACTTAACTTAACCTAACTTACCTAACTTAACCTAACTTACCTACATTTACCTAACTTATCCTGCTTAACCTAACTTACCTACATTACCTAACTTAACCTGCTTAACCTAACTTTACCTATCCTAACTTAACTTAACCTAACTTACCTAACTTAACCTAACTTACCTACATTTACCTAACTTAACCTGTTTAACCTAACTTTACCTATCCTAACTTAAGTTACCTAATTTACCTAACTTACTTAACTTAACCTAACTTAACATACCTACATTACCTAACTTACCTTACCTTACCTAACTTAACCTGCTTAACCTAACTTACCTACATTACCTAACTTAACCTGCTTAACCTAACTTTACCTATCCTAACTTAACTTAACCTAACTTACCTAACTTAATCTAACTTACCTAACTTAACCTGTTTAACCTAACTTTACCTATCCTAACTTAAGTTACCTAATTTACCTAATTTACTTAACTTAACCTAACTTAACATACCTACATTACCTAACTTACCTTACCTTACCTAACTTAACCTGCTTAACCTAACTTACATAACTTAACCTAACTTACATAACTTAACCTAACTTACATAACTTAACCTGCTTAACCTAACTTACATAACTTAACCTAACTTACCTAACTTAACCTAACTTACCTTACCTTACCTAACTTAACCTGCTTAACCTAACTTACCTTACCTTACCTAACTTATATAACTTATCTTACCTATCCTATCCTAACCTAACTTGCTTTACCTAACTTAATCTTACATTCCCAACCTGATGTATCCTAACTTATCTAGTCCAACCAGACATGATCTAACTTACATAAGTATTCCTGCTTGTCTTTTGTGTTTCGTCAATCATTGTCTCATATTCATTTACTCATTTCAAGGGTTAATTTCTCAAATGGACGTTTTTGCATTTCAAGTGTTATTTGTTTAAGATTGGGTGTCTAACCATTTCAAAGGATTTTGTTATATATGGGAACTTACTCGTTTCAAGGGCTAATTTCTCAAATGGTCATTTTTGCAGATCAAGGGTTATTTGTTAAAGTTCATCAAGTTGCTCATAAGTTCTATTTATTATGTTTGTTATCATATGTTCTTATTCCCCAACCCCTTAACCTAACCTCTTGTAATCTTAGTGTATTTAGTAGGTTCTATTATATGTTCTTATTCCCCAACCCTTTAACCTAACCTTTCAGATGTAGTTTATTGTGTTTTTTGACGTATTTGTTGAATATATTATCCTTTTCCTAACCTTTCAGATGTAGTTTTGTTTCTCCTTTTTGTATATTTTTACCCAAACCCACCATCCCACTTAACCTTCTTTCCTTCTTTTACTTTGTTTTCACATATAAGTTCATTCTTTATCTTAGTAATAATAAAATTACAATAGTAAAGAATCAGATCTACTAAGACTTGAAATTGAGAAAAACAAGAGAGCCAGTGAGTGAGAGCATGAAAAGAGGAGAAAAGAGTAAGAGAGAGGGGGAGGAAGAGCATGGGAGCACTAAGACTTGAATTTGAGAAAAAGAAAAACTAAGTGAATGAGAGTGAGGGTGTGAGAATGGGAGCATTAAGACTTGAATTTGAGAAAGAAGAGAGCATTTGAGCAAATGAGGGAGAGAGAGTGGGAGGAAGAGAGAGAATAAGGGAGAGAGAGATAGAAAAGGAGGGTTAGAAGGAGTAGGAGAATCAAAGTAAAAGAAGGAAAGAAGGTTAAGTGGGATGGTGGGTTTTGGTAAAAATATACAAAAAGGAGAAACAAAACTACATCTGAAAGGTTAGGAAAAGGATAATATATTCAACAAATACGTCAAAAAACACAATAAACTACATCTGAAAGGTTAGGTTAAAGGGTTGGGGAATAAGAACATATGATAGAACCTACTAAATACACTAAGATTACAAGAGGTTAGGTTAAGGGGTTGGGGAATAAGAACATATGATAACAAACATAATAAATACAACTTATGAGCAACTTGATGAACTTTAACAAATAACCCTTGATCTGCAAAAATGACCATTTGAGAAATTAGCCCTTGAAACGAGTAAGTTCCCATATATAACAAAATCCTTTGAAATGGTTAGACACCCAATCTTAAACAAATAACACTTGAAATGCAAAAACGTCCATTTGAGAAATTAACCCTTGAAATGAGTAAATGAATATGAGACAATGATTGACGAAACACAAAAGACAAGCAGGAATACTTATGTAAGTTAGATCATGTCTGGTTGGACTAGATAAGTTAGGATACATCAGGTTGGGAATGTAAGATTAAGTTAGGTAAAGCAAGTTAGGTTAGGATAGGATAGGTAAGATAAGTTATATAAGTTAGGTAAGGTAAGGTAAGTTAGGTTAAGCAGGTTAAGTTAGGTAAGGTAAGGTAAGTTAGGTAAGTTAGGTTAAGTTATGTAAGTTAGGTTAAGCTGGTTAAGTTATGTAAGTTAGGTTAAGTTATGTAAGTTAGGTTAAGTTAGGTTAAGCAGGTTAAGTTAGGTAAGGTAAGGTAAGTTAGGTAATGTAGGTATGTTAAGGTAGGTTAAGGGAGTGTGTGTGGCGTCTGGTTACTTATTGGTGGTGTTATTGGTGGTGACGTCTCGTGGTGTTTTGATGCGCTCTGGCGCAAGGCATATGCCTGTGGTGGTAATGGTGTTGGGGGACGCCGTGTGTGTTGTGTTGAGGGCGTTGGGGACGCCGTGTGTTGTGTTGAGGGCGTTGGGGACGCCGTGTGTTGTGTTGAGGGCGTTGGGGACGCCGTGTGTTGTGTTGAGGGCGTTGGGGACGCCGTGTGTTGTGTTGAGGGCGTTGGGGACGCCGTGTGTTGTGTTGAGGGCGTTGGGGACGCCGTGTGTTGTGTTGAGGGCGTTGGGGACGCCGTGCGTGGTGTTGATGGCATTGGAGACGCAGAGGGTTGATAGCGTTGGGGACGCCATTCGGTGGTGTAGTGTAGTGGCGTTTGGACGCCTGGTATGGAGTGTGGTGTTGTGGAGTATATGGTGGCGCAGGGGCGCCAGGTAGTGGTCGGTAAGGTGAGTATTGGCGTAGCAAGGTCGGTGCGTTAGGACGCAGGAAGTGGTTGTGGGGATGTGTGGCGTTATAATGAGGTCATCAGTGGTTGGGATGACCAGAGGTGATGGTGTGTCGGTGTGGGTAAGTCTTATGGATAAGATGAAATGTGGATAATTGCCGAGTTGGTGGCTGCAGTAGGCGAGCCAAGCCGATACATCTAGCAAGACTCATAAAAGACTAATAAAAATTTCATTTTTTTCATTAAAATTTTCATTAATTAAGTCGGAGTGGATAAGTCTTATGGATAAGATTACAATGTAGAATTTCAAAATTTCAGGTGTTGGTGGTTGCAGTGGGCGAGCCAAGTAGATATACTAATTTCTCATTAAGTTGTTACAGGAATCTCGCTAGAGGCGAGCCAGTGGTAGTATGATACTTTAGTGACATTAGTTGGAAATTATTTTAATGAGGTATTTATTGTGATAATGTATGTGCATGTATATACTGTATATTACCTCATCGGCACCATTACTGAGTGTTAGGCTTGAGAAGGTCCCCGGGATCATGTCACAGAGCTTCAGGTAGAGTAGAAGGAAAGCCATGAGGCTACACTCAGTAATTCTAGAAAAAAAGGGGGGAGGAAGTGAAGCCAACGTGACGTTATAGGCGAAATTCGCCCCCTGACATCAAAGCAGGGATAAGGGCCAGCTGCAATGGTTTTGCAGCTGCGCTCAGGCTATGTACGGGGAGAGAGTAAGGAGCCGAGGGGGTTATGTAATAATGGGATCGAGCCAGGGGGCTCCGAGGGAATATTTTGCAAGTACAGCGGTCGGGAAGGTGTGAATACAGGTGGACACACTGTGGGTAGATGGGCCTAGAGTAATGTGCTACAGCTGTGGTGAGCACAGCAAGGAAGGATGACCAGAGAGCTGTGAGGTATCTACAGCGTTCTGGGGTTGGTGCCCTTGAACGAGATGGCAGCATAGACCCGAGGGAACATGTCCCTGGGATAGGAATCTCCGTTGCTCTGGAGGCCAGGATCACGTTAACTCAGAGCAACGATGGGACATTGACAACATTCACCAGGCTGGACAGCCTGGGTTTTGTCTGGGTCATGGAGGATCTATGACCTAGCAACCATGGGACACGAAGACAAGAGAAGTGATGCTGCCAATTGTGGAGGAGGCCAGTGAAACATTGTGTGACCATTGTAAGCCCTTATGGCAACAGTACAGGGCAAGATGTTAAATTATAATTAACTTGTTACTAAGGATGAAGAACCTTAGATATATATGTGTTGTGTATATATTAATGACTAGTGTCATTTCTGTTTAAGTGCCAGCATTCTGGTCCATGTAATTTTATGGTTATGTATGTATGTAATTATATGTCAGCAGTTTAGGTATATGAGCATTGATTGGAGATGGGAAAAATTATTACAGACTATTTTACCTGTGCTATGATGTGAATATAATGTATATGTTGGAGAAGTGTTGCGAGTCATGTCGGGGAAAATTTTAATTTATTTCATCGTGTGTATGATGAACTTATTTGATGATTTTTTAGTTGTACACATATGGTGGGTGCATCCTCCAGGTCCTTGCACTAATGGAACCATTGCAATGATGCATATGGGGACATATGCGTGTTTAAGGAGGGGAGTGGTGTTGTAATCCTCAAGTTAGTAGGAATTATTAGCTAGAGGATCATTACTACAACACTTAACGAATGATGATTGGAAGTGCATGTAAGTAGACAGACAATGGATCACATATCTAAGAAAGGTCAATGGATTAAGATCGAAGCTGTTTAGCCAAATTAATAATTCCTGAAAAGAGGAATTATTCTTCGTCAGGCTTCTAGGATCAAGGTTACCGCTCTAGGGATAAGGTTAATCGGATTATACCTTCCTTGAGAGGAGTGGTGAAATGTTTGAGGCCATGGTTGGCTAGAGTCAGTCTGATTGTGGGAGTTGAACTAGCAAGTCCTTTGGATCCCCGTTTGCGGCAGCAGCGAAGTGTAGCAGACAGCTATGCGAGAACCTGATGTGATCTTAGTGACCAAGTTAAGTCTGCAGTATGTGAGTATTGAATGAAAGACTAACCGGGTGTGGAGCGTTGTAGTAATCATTCCGTATTAGGGACTTAGGCGGAAGTTACGAGTGTGGGTGGTGATCGCGGAGGTCAAGTGGTCTATGGGTATTGGAAGTGTATTGACCTAATAGAGTATGTTGATATGTTATTATTTGTCAGTCTATTCTTTGTAATTAAATGACAAAACCCGACGGCCTTTAAATACCTTCCATATGTTCATTCATTGTGTTCCAGTACAAACCGAGTGGTACGCCTCAAGGGTCTGGTGTGTGTAGGAGTATAGGTGGGAGTAACGGTTGCTGAGGCAAGGTGTTATGTGTTGTGTAATCGCTGTGTTCGGAATGAACCGGGGTTCAGCGTCACGGCAAAAGAGAGAGAGAGAGAGAGAGAGAGAGAGAGAGAGAGAGAGGAAAAAAGAGGAAAAAAGAGACAGCAAGAGTACCACATTACATCGCCACCATTACCCTAGCCTTTGGTGGACCTTCACCTCTCCTCGTCTCCACCTCCAAGCACAAACACTCTCCCGGTTGTGAGATGTCTGGTCCTCTTCTGTGTGGAGCGTCCGTTACACTTTATTGTCTTGTAGGGTAACCCGAGGCCCGCTAAGGTGCCGCCCTCGGACACAACTCACCCGCCACCACTCCTGGACACTCACCGCCCTCGGACACAACCCACCCACCGCCCTCGGACACAACCCACCCGCCACCACTCCTGGACAACCACCGCCCTCGGACACAACCCACCCGCCACCACTCCTGGACAACCACCGCCCTCGGACACAACTCACCCGCCACCACTCCTGGACAACCACCGCCCTCGGACACAACCCACCCGCCACCACTCCTGGACAACCACCGCCCTCGGACACAACCCACCCGCCACCACTCCTGGACAACCACCGCCCTCGGACACAGCCCACCCGCCACCACTCCTGGACAACCACCGCCCTCGGACACAACCCACCCGCCACCACTCCTGGACAGCCACGAGTTATGACGACTCAGTTGCAAGCCACACTTGGTTATGGTGTATCTTATTGCTCTGCAACACTCATATAATTATGTTGAAGCTCTTGTTAATGCTTGTGGAGTTTAATAATATATTTTCTGTGCTTAAATAAATAAATAGCTTAATTATTTTAAGGGTGGGGGCAAATTTGGAGAGTGGCAGAGAGAACACTTATATATATTTTGAAGTAAGTCAATGAAAACACATGGAATAACGACAGACAGATTGATATATACATGGGATAAAAAGATGGAGACATAGAAAATGGAGAGAGAAATATGCAGAGAAAGAATGGCAGAACCATACACAGACAGAGTTTGTCACAGACAGACAGGTACCTACAGAGAAAGGTAGGGAAAACAGGCATACCTAGAGATTGGGAGATGCTTATAAAGAAAAGGTAGACAGACATACAAAAAGACAGGCAGACAGAGACATACAGAGAGAGGCAGGCAGAGAAATGAAGACATACAGAGAGGCAGAGGCAGATAGGAATACAGAAAGACAGACATAAAGACAGGCCTACAGAGAGACAAGCAGATACACACAAGCATATAGAGAGACAGGCATACAGAGAGACAGACATACAGAAAGACAGGCCTACAGAGAGACAGACATACAGAAAGACAGGCCTACAGAGAGACAGACATACAGAAAGACAGGCCTACAGAGAGACAGACATACAGAAAGACAGGCCTACAGAGAGACAGACATACAGAAAGACAGGCCTACAGAGAGACAGACATACAGAAAGACAGGCCTACAGAGAGACAGACATACAGAAAGACAGGCCTACAGAGAGACAGGCAGATACACACAAGCATACAGAGAGACAGACAGGCATACAGAGAGACAGGCCGGCATACATAGACAGGCATGCAGAGAGACAGGCATACAGAGAGACAGGCAGGCATACATAGACAGGCAGGCATACATAGACAGGCATACAGAGAGACAGGCAGGCATACAGAGAGACAGGCCAATACAGACTGGCATACAGAGATACAGACAGGCAGAGATACAGACAGGTAGAGATATAAACAGACAAAGATACAGACAGGCAGAGATACAGACAGGCAGAGATACAGACAGGCAGAGATACAGACAGGCAGAGATTCAGACAGGTAGAGATGCAAACAAGCAGAGATACAGACAGGAATACAGAGACAGACAGGCATACAGAGATAGACAGGCATACAGAGAGACAGGCAGGAGACAGACAAGCATACAAGGAAACAGGCATACAGAGAGACAGGAATACAGAGACAGACAGGCATACAGAGAGACAGGAATACAGAGACAGACAGGCATACAGAGAGACAGGAATACAGAGACAGACAGGCATACAGAGAGACAGGAATACAGAGACAGACAGGCATACAGAGAGACAGGAATACAGAGACAGACAGGCATACAGAGAGACAGGAATACAGAGACAGACAGGCATACAGAGCAACTTGTCCTCCTAATAGAACGTCACATAATGACGCACAGTCTACCTAAGGGCAAAAATTGGCGTACTGTCCCGTTTTCTATTTTTGGTCCTCCGGTAGGTTGTGATAAGGGCTCTTTAATTTCTTGACGTTGGGAAACCTTAGGAGGACGGGCAGTACAGAGAGACAGACAGATAGCGAGAGAGGCATAACCGAGAGACAAGTCAGAGGGAGACACAAGCAGACAGAAATACAGGCAGAGACAGGCAGACAGGCCTGCAGAGATGACGGCCGGTTCTTAAACAATGATGCCAATTAGGTTACGATACATGAATATGGATGAAATGTACTTAACCATGAAAACAAGTTGCTATCGGTTTGTAGCGTGCTATTGTGCGATGAGGTTATCGTGTTCTAGAGGACTGCGGTTATCGTGAAATGTGATGGCATCGTTCTCAATAGTGAATCAATTATTCGACGATGTTTCCGGACAGCCCCGCACGAAAGGTCGTGGGTCGCAACGTAATGACTGCCTTTGGGTTGTGCCAGGAACTGGCTTACAAGTAAAGCAATAAATAATAATAGGTTAGTTGCTTAATATATAAAGCAACGAACATAAAATCTATTCCAATTGAACCCTTGGGGCGTGAGCGGTCTCATATGTGTGTGTGTGTGTGTGTGTGTGTGTGTGTTGGGGAGGGTGGGGCCGCAATATTGGCACAGTCTACCCTCCTCCAAGCTTGCGGCTCAACAAGGCCAAGGGAGACTTGTACATTTTGTTTCCTTTCTTACTTGATGCATACCAACAGGTTTTTTGGTGCAGGCGAAGGAATAATTTTGATGATATCCGCTTGTTGAGGGTTAGAGCAATGTAGCCTCAATAATAACCTGAGGAAAGATGTCCTCAAGGTTAAGTTTCTTCAAAATCAACCAGAAAGAGTCAAGGTTCTACAACATCATACTGTGATGTTGGCACAACTCTTCTCCTGGTTGTCATCCTTGTGATCACAACCAGGAGAAGTTATCATAGTACAAGGCAGACAACATTTTCACTCGTGCTGGACTTTACTTAAGTTAAGTAAGTTAGGTTAAGTTAGGTAAATTAGGTAACTTAAGTTAGGATAGGTAAAGTTAGGTTAAACAGGTTAAGTTAGGTAAATGTAGGTAAGTTAGGTTAAGTTAGGTAAGTTAGGTTAAGTTAAGTTAGGATAGGTAAAGTTAGGTTAAGCAGGTTAAGTTAGGTAATGTAGGTAAGTTAGGTTAAGCAGGTTAAGTTAGGTAAGGTAAGGTAAGTTAGGTAATGTAGGCATGTTAAGTTAGGTTAAGTTAAGTAAGTTAGGTTAAGTTAGGTAAATTAGGGAACTTAAGTTAGGATAGGTAAAGTTAGGTTAAACAGGTTAAGTTAGGTAAATGTAGGTAAGTTAGGTTAAGTTAGGTAAGTTAGGTTAAGTTAAGTTAGGATATGTAAAGTTAGGTTAAGCAGGTTAAGTTAGGTAATGTAGGTAAGTTAGGTTAAGCAGGATAAGTTAGGTAAATGTAGGTAAGTTAGGTTAAGTTAGGTGGGTTAGGTTAAGTTAAGTTAGGATAGGTAAAGTTAGGTTAAGCAGGTTAAGTCAGGTAATGCAGGTAAGTTAGGTTAAGCAGGATAAGTTAGGTAAGTTAAGTTAAGCAGGTTAGGTTATGCAGGTTAAGTTAGGTAATGTAGGTAAGTTAGGTTAAGCAGGATAAGTTAGGTAAATGTAGGTAAGTTAGGTTAAGTTAGGTAAGTTAGGTTAAGTTAAGTTAGGATAGGTAAAGTTAGGTTAAGCAGGTTAAGTTAGGTAATGTAGGTAAGTTAGGTTAAGCAGGATAAGTTAGGTAAGTTAAGTTAAGCAGGTTAGGTTATGCAGGTTAAGTTAGGTAATGTAGGTAAGTTAGGTTAAGCAGGTTAAGTTAAGTTAGGTAATGTAGGTAAGTTAGGTAAGATAGGTAAAGTTAGGTAAGATAGGTAAGGTAAGTTATGTTAGGATAGGTAAAGTTAGGTTATGCAGGTTAAGTTAGGTAAGATAGGTAAAGTTAGGTAAGATAGGTAAGGTAAGGTAAGTTAAGTTAGGATAGTTCAGAGAACAGTTTTAGGGTAAAGCAACTAAGAAAATATGTTTTAACAGAAGTGCAGGATTGGTATGAAAAGCTGAACTAGTTACATTTTGGAGAGAAATTTTATGACTGAAGATGTCTTAAAGAATAACATGATGGAAGAAGGAGAGTTTCTTTGATGAACGAAGGTGTCTTAGAGAACAACTTTTGGAGAACGAAGGTGAATTAGAGATCACTTTGATGACTCTGAGAATAACTTTGGTCAACGAATATGGATTGGAAAGTTTCTCTAATGAACGAAGGTGACTTAAAGATTAACTTTTATGATTTAGAGAACATCTTTGATGTCTTAGATAGCAACATTGATGTTTTAGAGAACAACTTTTGATGTCTTAGAGAATAACTTTTACGTCTTAGAGAACAACTTTGAAGAGCAAGATTAACTTTAGATGTCTCTGAGAATAACTTTATAACATAGAAATTAACTTTAATGAACAAAAGTGAGTTACAAATAACTTTGATGACTCTGTGATTAACTTTGATGACTTTGAGAACAAGTTTGATGGCTCTTAGAATAACTTTTGTGGACATGAGAATATCTTTGGATAACTCTGAGATTAACTTTGATGTCTTTGAAACAACTTTGATGAACGAGAGTGAGTTAGAGATTACCTTTGTTAACTCCGAGATCAACTTTGATGAACAAAGTTAGTTAGAGATTACATTTGATAACTCTAAGATTAACTTTAGATACCTCTGAGACAAACTTTTATAACATAGAAATTAACTTTAATGACCAAAAGTGAGTTAGAGAATACCTTTTGATGACTCCGAGAATAACTTTGATGAACAAAGATGTTTTGGAAAGTTTCTCTGAAGAACGAAGGTGACTCTGAGAATAACTTTTGTTAGCTCTTTGAATAACTTTGATGACTTTGAGAATGTCTTTTGAGAACATGAGTAGTATTTTGTTAGCTCAGAGAATAACTTTTTTGACGACATAGAGAATAACTTTTTATGTCTTAGAGAAGAACATTGATGGCTTAGAGAGAATATCTTTGATGAACGGAAAGTTACTTAGAGAATAACATTTCATGACTGAGAATAACTTTTATGAACGAAGATGTCTGAGATTAACTTTGATAGCTCAGAATAACTTTTGTGGACATGAGAATATCTTTGGATAACTCTGAGAATAACTTTGATGTCTTTGAAACAACTTTGATGTACGAGAGTGAGTTAGTGATTACCTTTGTTAACTCTGAGATTAACTTTGATAAACGAGAAAATACTTTTTGACGACATCGAGAATAATTTTGATAGCTCTGAGAATAACTTTTATTCCTCTGAGATTAACTTTAATGAACGAGAAAATACTTTTTGATGACATCGAGAATAACTTTCATGTCTCTGAGATTAACTTTTATGTCTCTGAGAATAGCTTTTATGCCTCTGAGAATAACTTTGATGTCTCAAAGGATGTCTTTGAGTGCAACTTTGATGTCTTTGAGTAAATTTTGAGTGTTTGAGAGTGTCTTTTGTTATCTCGAAGAGTAACTTTGGTGTTACGGAGAGCACCTTTGACTATTTTTCTTACTTAACGACATATAATTTTTACGAAAGTGCTGAAAAAGTTACATTTGACTATTTTTCTTACTAAGCGACATATAATTTTAGTTACGAAAGTGTTGAAAAAGTTACATTTGACCAACTTTAGTGCTCCACAAAGTATAAATGTCAGTTAAGAACGACGATGATAGATATCTTTGACTATATTTTCTTACTTGACGAAAACATAATGGCTGTTACGAAATGATGAATATGACTTTTTCTGTTGATTAATGGATAATTTTAGTTATGAAATGACAATGAAACATGAAGAACACGGTTATTTTCTGATGACTAGGGAATAAGTTTAGTTATGAACAGTGTTGGAAAGATTCCTTTGACATTTTTTGGTTGATTGGATAGTAAGTTTAGTTGAGAAATGAGGAAAGAGACTATGTTTTAGTTGATTGGCGAAAGATTTTTAGTTAAGAAGTTACGAGAAAGGTTTGTCTTTGTAAATTTGGAACTGAATAAAGTGTAGATTTGTTTAAGAACGGGGTTGGTAGAACTATTAAGTTGACTACGAGAATTACTTTGACATAGTTTTGCAAATAAAAACTTGGTGACTAAAATTGTTGAGGGAACTGTAATGCAGTATAATATTATTTGACAAAGAACTAGTTAGTGAATGGAAGAAACAAATTGGTTTAAAGAAACAAAGAACATAAAAAATTGAGGTTAAGTAGGGGAATGAACACAGTGAACATACGGTGAACACAGAAAACATGTAAGAAAAAGTTGATGAATAGAGTGAACATGCAGGGAATATGAACTTATAGAGAATATGAAGACATGATAAGGAACATAGGGAATACAAAGAATGAACACTGAACATGTGAAGAACAAGCTAAGAACATTGAGAACATGAATATTGAGTATAAAAGTTATACAGAGAACATATGATGCACATGAAAACATGACAAAGAACATAGTGAATATACGGGGAAAGCGGTAGAAAAAATTTGAACTGAGCATGCTGTGAACATTTATAGAACATGGAATGAATGCAGAAAACATGGAAAAAATGTGAAGAATAAGCTAAGAACATTGAGAACATGAATATTGAGTATAAATGTTATACAGAGAACATATGATGTACATGAAAACATGACAAAGAACATAGTGAACATATGGGGAAAATGGTAGAAAACAGAAAAAATGAGAAAAACAGGTGAAAAGAATTGAACTAAGCATGCTGTGAACATTTGTAGAACATGGAATGAACACAGAAAACATGGACAAAATGTGAAGAACCCAGCTGAATATAGAGAAAATATGCAAATACTGTATGATTATTGAAGGTTTGGATACGTTGGGGATGAGAAGGGTAAAGTAATTACTCTGATAAACAGATAGGCTGGAGAGGGACTTGATCGGATATAATTATGTTCGATGATCTAAGACTGAGGAAATGGAGCTTGGCTAATGCCCTGATTAATTTTACTACGTTAGCAATAAGGTGATCTTAAATCTCAGGTGATTTAGTTGGATAATAAAGAACTTGTACAAAATGAGCTAAGCTGGGGGGACAAAAGTTGAAACTTGATAACTGAACTGGTTTTTATTTACTATGTCTGAAAATGTAGTTGGGTGTTTAAATCTCAGCGGGATTTGGACTGAGAGTAATGAATTTACAAAAGTGAGCTTGGACAGAGGACAAGAGCTAGAGTTTTATAATTGTTTACTTCATATTTACTATGTCTGAAATACAGAGGGTAAAAATTTCAGGGAAATTGATGGGTTATTTACAAAGATACGAAAGAGAACTAAGGTGGGGACGAGAGATGGAGCTCAGTAACTGACTTGATCTTATTTACTAACTTTGAAGTATGTCTGCTTTAAATTTCGGGGAAAATTGATCTGTTACTAACGATCTTCTACAAATGAACTAAGGTGGAGGACGAGAGCTGGAGCTCGATAACTGTTTTGATCTTATTTACGGTGCCTGAAATACAGAGGGTAAAAATTTCAGGGAATTTGATGGGTTATTAACGAGATGTGCGAGGGAACTAAGGTGGAGGACAAGCGCTGGAGCTCGGTAACTAAATTACTGTATTGAACTACGTTTGAAATATGATTATTTTTAAATTTTAGAGGGATTGGACCGTCAGTATTCATTATACGACAGGGGACTAAGGCGGGGATAGGAGCTGGAGCTTGATACCAAATTATTGTATTTTAATACGTTTGAAATAGCTGTGTTTTAAATCTCGAAGAAAATGATTGGATACTAAAGAAGATGTATTAGTAAAACTAAGGTGGGAACGTGAGCTAGTCCCTGACTTTGTTTTATACATGTAAAACTGAATAGTTTAATGAAAGGAACTATGAATGAACAATATGAAGGAGAGAGAGAGAGGGACGGTCCAGATATTATGGAGAAAATAAGATAAGAGGTAACCTGTATGCGACGTCTGGCTGGCAGGCGTAAGGTAAATACAGGTGCGGCGACAGATTGCGAGGTAAGGGGGGAGGGAGGGGGTGTGAGGTACAAGCGGGGATGCAGGGGGAGGGAAAGGTGAGGGAGGGGGGATGGCAGGGAAATGAATTAGATATACTAGTTTCTAAGTAAGAATCCAACTTAAACATATACAGCCTAAATATCTGTTTTATTATCGGTAGGAACTCTGAAAAAAATTCTCCCATAAGAACTTTTTAACAAACTCGTATGACATTATTTTTATAATAACAACTTTGAACAAACTTCTAAAATCTCAGAAATTATTTTCCTCATAAGAATTCCTTAATTCCAAATCTGTGACTCCCTAATTTCACCTGAAAACCCTGACACGCTACAGGGGATATTGGACCTGAAAACCCGAAGCCATACGCGGGATATTTGTCCTCGAACAAAATATCGCCTGTGAGTCGTACGACTCACAGGGGTTCTCTGGCCTGAAAAAAAAAATCGTCTGTGGGGTGTCATCCCTACTACTCACCACCACCACTCTGACGCCCCTGGCACCACCAACACCACACTGCCACCACTGGCACCACCACACTGCCACCTCTGGCGCCAGCAACACCTCACTGCCACCACTGGCACCACCACACTGCCACCTCTGGCACCACCACCACCACACTGCCACCACTGGCACCAACCACCCCCACCACCACACTGCCACCCCTGGCACCACCACCACCACACTGCCACCCCTGGCACCACCACACTGCCACCCCTGGCACCACCACCACCGCTCTTCCACCACTGGCACCACCACCCCCACCACCACACTGCCACCACTGGCACCACCACGAAACTGCCACCCCTGGCACCACCACCACCACCACCACGTCACTGCCACCCCTGGGACCACCACGACACTGCCACCCCTGGCACCAACCACACTGCCACCCCTGGCACCACCACCACCACTCTGACGCCCCTGGCACCACCAACACCACACTGCCACCACTGGCACCACCACACTGCCACCTCTGGCACCAGCAACACCACACTGCCACCACTGGCACCACCACACTGCCACCTCTGGCACCACCACCACCACACTGCCACCACTGGCACCAACCACCCCCACCACCACACTGCCACCCCTGGCACCACCACCACCACGACACTACCACCCCTGGCACCACCACCACCACGACACTGCCACCCCTGGCACCACCACAATGCCACCCCTGGCACCACCACCACCACCACAATGCCACCCCTGGCACCATCACCACCACCACATTGCCACCCTTGGCACACCACCACCACACTGCCACCCCTGGCACCACCACCTCATTGCCACCCCTGCAACCCTCACCACCTCACTGCCATCCCTGGCACCACCACCACTACCACACTGCTACCCCTGGAACCACCAATACAACGACACTGCCGCCCATGGCACCACCACCACACTGCCACCCTTGGCACCACCACCACACTGCCACCCTTGGCACCACCACCACCATGACACTGCCCCCCATGGCACCACCATGACACTGCCACCCCTGGCACCACCACCACCACCACACTGCCACCCATGGCACCACCATGACACTGCCACCCCTGGCATCACCACTACCACCACCTCACTGCCACCCCTGGCACCTCCACCACCACACTGCCACCCATGGTACCACCACCACCACCACGAAACTGTCACACCTGTCACCACCTCCACCAGGACACTTCCACCCCTGGCACCACCACACTGCCACCACTGGCACCATCACACCACACTGCCACCCCTGGATCCACCACCACCACACTGCAACCAATGGCACCACCACCACCACCTCAATGCCACCCCTGGATCCACCACCACCACCACACTGCAACCCTTGTGACCACCACCACCATCACACAGCCACCCCTGCACCACCACACAGCCTCCCCTGGTACCACCACAACCACACTGCCCCCCTGGCACCACCACCATCACGACACTGCCACCCCTGGCACCACAACACTGCCACCCCTTGCACCACCACCACCACACTGCCACCCATGGTACCACCACCACCACCATGAAACTGTCACACCTGTCACCACCACCACCAGGACACTTCCACCCCTGGCACCACCACACTGCCACCACTGGCACCATCACCACCACACTGCCACCCCTGGATCCACCACCACCACCACCACACTGCAACCAATGGCACCACCACCACCACCTCAATGCCACTGTTACGGCCCTCTCGGGACGCAACGGGGTCCTTACTCTGATGTTGTTAGAGGAAGATATATGTATCCGACCCCAAGCCAGCAGTGGCTTTCAAGGGATGCGATCCGTGACGCAAGTAACTTAAAGGGGAAGGGAAATAAAGGCAAAAACTTAATATAATATAATGTCCGTCACCAATAAATAATATATAAAACGGTTACACAAAGGGGGGGGGGGGTATTATCACTTTACAAGGGGATTAATCCTTAATCGTTGTCTTCTGCTGAAGACGCTGGTGCCACAACGCTCGGTGCTGAGTCCTTGGTGCTTCTTCGTGGCCACACAACGAATTATCCAAAGAAGTTGAGCCTACCCTGGCCACAGGTCAGCCAAAACACAGGTCCACTGGGGGCACCGCCGTGGAGGCCGTCAACCACACGTCCAGCTGGTCTGCTGGCAGGTTCTGAGCCCACAAGGCTGGTACGGCCACTCCACGAACGATAACAGGGGAACGCCCTAGACAGGAGCCTCGTGTGACACCACAAATCACTCTCCTGTCTTCAGTACCCCAGTGGATGATCGTCTCCAACAGTCGGTCCCGGGTAAATCCTTTTACTGCCACTCCACTGGCAGGCTAACACACCACAGTGTTCTTCCGGGGGGACGACTTCACAACAGCTGCAGCAACGTTCAAGGTATGGAGACTGGCTGCCTCGGCTAGACTGACTCGACCTTCAACACAGCGGTCCCAGGTCGACTCTGTAAACAGACACGTCATCAATGACTGGGACACACTAAAACACCTCACTTACGGGCTCGGGCACAAACACCTGACGTATCCAGTCCATAGATGGCGCTGTCGTCGGAGCACCACCTCACCGGAGGTCAGGAGCGGCGATGTAGAGCGCTGAACCAGACTGGAAACTGGTCCTCGAGGCCAGTACACGCTGTCCTCACCAGGTGTCGTCGTCCGTTTGGCGGGGGTTTCGGGAGCTGACCTACAGATGGCGTGGTCGTTACTGCTCCGTGCTCGAACACTGGATCCGGGTTCGTAACAGCCACCCCTGGATCCACCACCACCACCACCATCACACAGCCACCCCTGCACCACCACCACACAGCCTCCCCTGGTACCACCACAACCACACTGCCCCCCTGGCACCACCACCATCACGACACTGCCACCCCTGGCACCACCACACTGCCACCCCTTGCACCACCACCACCACCACCACACTGCCACCCCTTGCACCAACACCACCACACTGCCACCCCTGGCACCTCCAACACCACCAAACTGCCACCCCTGGCACCACCACCACCACCACATTGCTACCCATAGCACCACCACCACCACCACACTGCCACCCCTCGCACCACCACCACCACCACACTGCCACCCCTGGCACCACCACCACCACTACCTCACTGCCACCCCTGGCACCACCATCACCACCACCACACTGCCACCCCTGGCACCACCACCACCACTACCTCACTGCCACCCCTGGCACCACCATCACCACCACCACACTGCCACCCCTGGCACCACCACCACCTCACTGCCACCCCTGGCACCACCACCACCATCACCTCACTGCCAACCCTGGCACCACTACCACCTCGACACTGCCACCCCTGGCACCACCACACTGCCACCCCTGGCACCACCACCACCACCACAATGCCACCCCTGGCATCCCCACCACACTGCCACTTCTGGCATCACCACCACCGCACTGCCACCCCTGGCACCACACCCACCACCACAATGCCACCCCTGGCACCACCACCACCACCACACTGCCACCCCTGGCACCACCACCACCACACTGCCACCCCTGGCACCACCACCACCACCACAATGCCACCCCTGGCACCATCACCACCACCACAATGCCACCCCTGGCACCATCACCACCACACTGCCTCCCCCGGCACCACCACCACCACCACAATGCCACCCCTGGCACCACCACCACCACCACCACACTGCCACCCCTGGCACGACCACCACCACACTGCCACCCCTGTCACCACCCCCACCGCATTGCCACCCAATGGCACCACCACACTGCCACCCCTGGCACCACCACCACCACACGGCCAACCCTGGCACCCCCACCACACTGTCACCCCTGGCACCACCTCCGCCACCACGACACTGCCTCCCTGGCACCACCACTGCCACGACACTGCCACCCCTGGCACTACCACAACCACGACACTGCCACCCCTAGCTCCACCACCACCACCATCACACTGCCACCCCTGGCACCACAACAACCACACTGCCACCCCTGGCACCACCACCACCACATTGCCATCCACTGGCACCACCACACTGCCACCCCTTGCATCACCACCACACTGCCAACCCTGGCACCACCACCACACTGCCACCCATGGCACCACTACCACCACACTGCCACCCCTGGCACCACCACCACCACACTGCCACCCTAGGCACCACTACCACCACACTGCCACCCCTGGCACCAGTACCACCCACTGCCACCTCTGGCACCACTACCTCCACACTGCCACCCTTGGCACCACTACCACCACACTGCCACCCCTGGCACCATCACCACCACACTGCCACCCTTGGCACCACTACCACCACACTGCCTCTCCAGGCACCACCACACTGCTTCCCCTGGCACCACCACCACCACACCTCTACCCCTGGCACCACCACCACCACATTGCTACCCACTGGCACCACCACACTGCCACCCCTGGCATCACCACCACACTGCCACCCCTGGCACCACCACCACACTGCCACCCCTGGCACCACCACCACCACACTGCCACCCCTGGCACCACCCCCACCACATTGCCACCCACTGGCACCACCACAATGCCACCCCTGGCACCACCCCCACCACACTGCCAACCCTGGCACCACCACAACTACACTGCCACCCCTGGCACCACCACCACACTGCCACCCCTGGCACCACCTCCACAACCACGACACTGCCACCCCTGGCACCACCACCACCACCACGACACTGCCACCCCTGGCACCACCACCAACACCACACTGCCACCCCTGCCACCATCACCACACTGCCACCGCTGGCACCCCCACCACCACCACGGCACTGCCACCCCTGTCACCATCACCACCACGACACTGCCACCCCTGGCGCCACCACCACCACCATCTCACTGCCACCTCTGGCACCACCACCACCACCACCTCACTGCCACCCCTGGCACCACCACCACCACCTCTCTGCCACCCCTGGCACCACCACCACCACCACACTGCCACCCATGGCACCATCACCATCACCACACTGCCACCCCTGGCACCACAACCACCACGACACTGCCCCCATGGCACCACCATGACACTGCCACACTTGGAACCACCTCCACCACCACACTGCCACCCCTGTCACCACCACCACCACGACACTGCCACTCCTGGCACCACCATGACACTGCCACCCCTGGCACCACCTCCACCACCACATTGCCACCCCTGGCACCACCACCACCACGACACTGCCACCCCTGGCACCACCTCACTGCCACCCCTGGCACCACCACCACCACACTGCCACCACTGGCACCGCCACCACCACCTCGCTGGTAGTGCGGGGGTAATTAGGTTAATTTAGGTAAAGAACAGTTTTGGAAAGTGTCTACTCTTGACTATTTTCAGTTGATTGACGATGGATAAAGTTAGTTTTGATCAGTGCTGGATAGTTTCCTTGACAATTTTTTAGCTAAGAGAAAGGCCATTTTAGTTAAGAACAGTGTTGAACGAGGCTAATCCTGACTATTTTTAGTTGATTGAATAAAAAGTTTAGGTGAGAAATGACGAAAGTGACTATGTTTTTAGTTGATCGGCGAAAGATTTTTTTAGTTAAGGAACGTTAAACAACATGTAAGGGAATGAACACGGTGAACATAAGGGGAATATGAACTTACACAGAAAACATGTAAGAAAAGTTGATGAACACAGTCAACATGCTGGGAATATGAACTTACAGAGAACATGAAGACATGATAAGGAACATAGGGAATACAAAGAATGAACAATGAACTTGTGAAGAACATAGAGAATATGACAAAGAATGTAGAAAACATGTAAGTGAAGGTTATAAACGAAGTGATCTTGTGGGG
Source organism: Procambarus clarkii (assembly GCF_040958095.1). Lineage (NCBI taxonomy): Eukaryota > Metazoa > Arthropoda > Malacostraca > Decapoda > Cambaridae > Procambarus > Procambarus clarkii. The sequence continues at coordinate 18,469,653 of NC_091238.1, forward strand.
AACATGAACTAGTAGAGGAACATGAATATTGCCAAAGAACACCAAAAAATATGGAAGACAGCATGAATATTGAGTATAAACGTTGTACAGAGAACATGCGATGAACATGAAAACCATCCCACTTAACCTTCCTTCCTTCTTTTACTTTGTTTCTCCTACTTCTTCTCTCCCCCTTTTTCTCTCTATCTTCCTCCTTCTATCCCCCTTTTTCTCTTTATCTTCCTCCTTTTATCCCCCCTTTTCTCTCTATCTTCCTCCTTCTATCTCCCCTTTTTCTCTCTATCTTCCTCCTTCTATCCCCCCCTTTCTCTCTATATTCCTCCTTCTATCCCCCTTTTCTCTCTAACTTCCTCCTTCTCTTTCCCTTCTCTCACTCTCTCTCATTCTCTTTTTTTTTTTCTTTTTCTCAAATTCAAGTCTTAGTGCTCCCATGCTCTCACTCTCTCTCATTCTCTCTCTTCCTCCCCCTCTCTCTTACTTCTTGCTCCCACTCCCTTGCTCTCTTGTTTTTCTCAATTTCAAGTCTTAGTAGATCTGATTCTTAAAACTGTACTTACTAAGATAAAGAATAAACTTATATGTAAACGCAAAGTAAAAGAAGGAAGGAAGGTTAAGTGGGATGGTGGGTTTGGGTAAAATATACAAAAAGGAGAAAGAAAACTACATCTGAATGGTTAGGATAAGGATAATATATTAAACAAATACGTCAAACACAATAAACAAATAAAGTACATCTGAAAGGTTAGGACAAAGGGTGGGGAATAAGAACATATGATAAAAAACCTAATAAATACACTAAGATCACAAGAGGTTAGGTTAAAGGGTAGAAGAATAAGAACAATTATAACAAACATAATAAATACAACTTATGAGCAACTTGATGAGCTTTAACAAATAACCCTTGAAATGCAAAAATGACCATTTGAGAAATTAACCCTTGAAACGAATAATTGCCCATATATAACAAAAATCCTTTGAAATGCTTAAATACCCAATCTTTAACAAATATCACTTGAAATGCATAAATAGCCATTTGAGAAATTAACCCTTGAAACGAGTAATTGCCCATATATAACAAAAATCCTTTGAAATGCTTAAATCCCCAATCTTTAACAAATAACACTTGAAATGTATAAATGACTATTTGAAAAATTTACTATTGAAACGAACAAATGAATATGAGACATTGATTGATGAAACACAAAAGGCAAGCAGGAATAATTATGTACATTAGGATACATCAGTTTGGATATGTAAGGTTAAGTTAGGTAATTTACGTTAATTTAGGTTAGGTTGGGTAAGTTAGGATATGTAAGTTAGGTTAGGTAAGTTAGGTTAGGTAAGTTAAGTTAGGTTAGGTAATGTAAGTTAGGTTAGGTAAGTTAAGTTAGGTTAGGTAATGTAAGTTAGGTTAGATAATGTAAGTTAGGATAAGTAAGTTAGGTAATTTATGTTAAGTTAGGTTAGGTTAGTTTGGGTAAGTTAGTTAAGTTAGGTTAGGTTAGTTAAGTTAGGATAGATAGGTTAGGTTAGGTAAGTTAGGTTAGATTAGTTAAGTTTGGATAGGTAAGTTAGGTTAGGGTAAGTTAGGTTAAGCTAAGTAATTTACGTTAAGTTAGGTTAGGTTAGGTTGGGTAAGTTAGGTTAGGTTATGTAAGCTAGGCTAGGTTAAGTTAGGTTTGGTTAGGTTAGTTAAGTTAGGATAGGTAAGGAAAGGTAAGTTAGGTTAGGTTAGTTAAGTTAGGATAGGTAAGTTAGGTTGGGTAAGTTAGGTTAGCTTACATATTAGGTTAAATATGCAAACCGGGAAGGTAACTACTGGATCTGTCAAAGAGACAGACAGATGTGGGAAAACATCACCAAACTAATGAATAACATTCCTGAAGAACACAGGCTACAATTCACACAAAAACTACCAGAAATATATGCAAAGTATATAAAGACGGCAACAAACTCTGAACACAACCCAGGGACTGAGAATTTAGAGAGTCAAAGTAGCAATGTAGAAGGGTATAGTGTCGAGGTACACAAAAATGAAGGCAATATTGTAGAGCACACTGGTGATATGAATAAGGAGAGAAAAAATGAGACGAATGAGAACACAAATGAGAAAGACGAAAGCAACAAGGAGAAAGATAAGGGCAATACCGAGAATGAATGCAGAAACGAGAAAGTTGGAACAAAAAACACAGAGGTAGCCAAGTCGTGCAAGGGTACAAACAAGAATAATACAATCACAAATGAAAATATTTGCTGGTATTATGCAAAAGGACAGTGTAGATATGGGCCCAGAGGCACGGAATGCTCATTCATGCACCCACGGAAATGCCGAAACTGGTTAGGGAAAGGCAGATGTCGTTTTGATACAGAGTGTAGATATTTTCACCCTAAGCTATGCACACTCTCAGTCAATGAGAGGAAATGCTACGATCTTCACTGCCCCGATTTCCACGTCAGAGGTACACAGCGCTATATAAGAGAAGAAGTCCAATATAATAGCCCTGAAAATTTTTTAGAGGCAGGTACAAACAGAGGGAGAAACAGACAGGCAGAAACGTGGCAGGAGTACGGATGGAGAAGGGGAAATGCCCAAGACTGGACTACAGTTCGTCATCAAGCCCACACATACTACACCCCCCAACTACACAGAGACTACCACACTCCCCAGTATCACTTCCAAAACTGGACAAACCATTGCCACAACAACACACCCTGGGTCAGGGTAGAGAGGAGGGAGAACTACCAAAACCTTCCAGAAGTGACACACAATATGGACAATCATTCATATTTGCAAACATTCAAGGTTTAAAGCCAAAGTCAAGAAATAAAGTTAAGTTCATAAATGGCCTTCTATAAGAGTCAAACTCAATATTTGGGGCATTCACGGAAACTCATACAAAAGATTACATGGATGGTGAAATCTGGATTCCAAATTATAATCTATATAGATGTGATAGAAAAACTAGGTCAAATGGAGGAGTAGGTCTGTATATTAAAGAAGACCTGGTATGCACAGAACTACTAAACTCAACTAATGAGGTGGTAGAGGTACTTGGAATGAAGGTAGAGAAACTAAACCTAATTATTATTCTAATATATAAACCGCCAGATACAACGATTGAGGAATTCACAGAGCAGATGCACAAAATAGAGAACATACTTGACAACCTAGCAAACCCAGCTCTAGATATTATCTTTCTTGGAGACTTCAATTTACCGAGTCTAAGATGGAGAACGGCAAACACAAACATCATAGCAGGGAATGACCCGGGAAATAACCAACCACAGGTCAGAGAACTTTTGAGATTCTGTGACAAATTCTCGCTCAATCAACAGATTACAGAACCAACTAGGAACGAAAACACACTAGACTTGTAATTCACAAACAATGATGAACTAATCAGGGATATCACAATCTCAGATACTTCATACTCAGACCATAAGCTCATTGAAGTGCGAACTAGCATAAATAACGGTAGTAGGTCTAAGAGACCCAACAAGCGAGAAGGAATATTCAATCAATTCAATTTCAACAATAAGAGGATTAACTGGGAAAAAATAAATGTAGACCTTGCAACCATTCAATGGGAGACGGTCTTAAGCGACAAAACTCCCACACAGGGAATAGCTCAACTGACAGCTGAAGCTTACAAGGTCTGCTTGAAGCACGTGCCTATGAGGAGAGGCAGAAAGAGGACCACTCTAGAAAGAGAACGGAGACGACTGTACAGGAGAAGGAAAAAAATAACGGAAATGCTTCGGCAGACACAACTATCACAAGCAAGGAAAACAAGCCTAAGCAGGGAGATTGAGGAAATAGAACAAACGTTGAAGCGATCATATGAGTCTGAGGAAATGGAATTGGAACAGAAAGCTATACAAGAGATAAGGAAAAATCCGAAATATTTTTTCACATACGCAAAATCAAAATCCAAAACCTCGACCAGTATTGGACCGTTAATTACAAATGAAGGTACATACACAGAGGACAACAAAGAGATTAGTGAAATTCTAAGAAGCCAATATGAGGCTATGTTTAGCACACCAATAAACAACATGAAAGTTGATGACCCAGACAGCTTCTTTATGAATGACATTCAAGCTGCAGATAATATAACGGATATTACCACAAACTCGGAAGACTTTGAAAGAGAAATTGATAATATGCCTATGCACTCAGCTCCTGGGCCTGACTCATGGAATTCAATATTCATAAAGAAATGTAAAGTACCAGTAGCGAGACCACTCAGCGTAATATGGAGAAAGAGCCTGGATACAGGGGAGATACCAGCAGCACTTAAATCTGCAGATATAGCTCCGTTGCACAAGGGGGGGAGTAAAGCCTTGGCAAAAAATTATAGGCCAGTTGCACTAACATCACACATAATAAAAGTGTTTGAAAGAGTGATTAGGAATCAAATTTCTAGTTTTATGGAAAACAATGAATTGCACAATCCAGGACAACATGGATTTAGAGCGGGAAGATCCTGTCAATCACAGTTACTCAACCACTATGACAAAATCACAGAAGCCCTAGAAGAAAAGCAAAATGCAGATGTTGTATACACAGACTTTGCAAAGGCGTTCGACAAATGTGACCATGGGGTGATAGCTCACAAAATGAGGTCAATGGGAATAATTGGAAAAGTAGGACGCTGGATACTCAATTTCCTGTCGAACAGAACACAAAGAGTAACAGTCAATCAGATAAAATCGAGTCCAAGCGATGTTAAAAGCTCTGTACCTCAAGGTACAGTCCTTGCACCGCTACTGTTCCTTATTCTCATATCTGATATAGACAAAAATACACGTCACAGCTTCGTGTCGTCCTTTGCAGATGACACAAATATCAGCATGAAAATTACCTCTGCTGAAGACATTGAAAAACTACAAGCAGATGTCAACAAAGTTTTTGATTGGTCAGCAGAAAATAACATGATGTTTAACAGTGATAAATTTCAGCTACTCAGGTACGGCAAAAATGAGGATCTGAAACATAATACAGGGTACAAAACACAATCGAATCTTCCCATAGTAGAAAAACAGCATGTCAAGGATTTGGGAATAATGATGTCCGACGATCTAACGTTTAGGGAGCATAACCAAGCAAATATCGCGTCAGCCTGAAAAATGATCGGATGGATTACGAGAACTTTCAAATCCAGGGATCCCACCACAATGGTTGTACTCTTCAAGTCACTTGTGTTGTCCCGTCTCGAGTACTGCTCAGTACTCACTTCCCCCTTCAGAGCAGGAGAGATTGATGAAATAGAGGGAATACAGAGAACATATACAGCACGCATAGACGCGATAAAACACCTAAATTATTGGGATCGTCTCAAAGCTTTCCAAATGTACTCTCTAGAAAGGAGACGAGAGAGATACCAAATAATATACACATGGAAAATACTGGAGGGTCAGGTCCCAAATCTACACAGTAAAATAACAACGTACTGGAGTGAACGATATGGAAGAAAATGCAAGATTGAACCTGTGAAGAGCAGAGGTGCCATAGGCACAATCAGAGAGCACTGTATAAACATCAGGGGTCCGCGGTTGTTCAACGTCCTCCCAGCGAGCATAAGAAATATTGCCGGAACAACCGTGGACATCTTCAAGAGAAAACTGGACGGTTTTCTAAGAGAAGTTCCGGATCAGCCGGGCTGTGGTGGGTACGTGGCCCTGCGGGCCGCTCCAAGCAACAGCCTGGTGGACCAAACTCTCACAAGTCGAGCCTGGCCTCGGGCCGGGCTTGGGGAGTAGAAGAACTCCCAGAACCCCATCAACCAGGTATCAACCAGGTATCAACCAGCTTATGTAAGCTAGGCTAGGTTAAGTTAGGTTAGGTTAGGTAGGTTTGGTTAGGTTAGGTAAAGTAAGTAAATTTAGGTTAGTTAAGTTAGGATAGGTATGGTAAGGTAAGTTAGGTTAGGTTAGGTAAGGTAAGTTAGGTTAGATTAGTTAAATTAGGATAGGCAAGTTAGGTTAGGTAAGTTAGGTTAGGTTAAGTTAGGTAATTTACGTTAAGTTAGGTTAGGTTAAGTTAGGTAATTTACGTTAAGTTAGGATAGGTAGGTAAGGTTAGGTTGGGTAAGTTAGGTTAGGTTAGGTAAGTCAGGATAGGTAAGTTAGGATAGGTAAGATAGGTTAAGTTAGGTTAGATAAGTTTGGTTAGGTAAGGTAAGGTTAGGTTAAGTTATGTTCGTTAAGTTAGGATTGGTAGATTAGGTTAGGTTATGTCAGCTAGGTTAGGTAAGCTAGGTTAGGTTAGTTAGGGTAGGTAAGTTAGGTTAGGTTAAGTTAGGTTAGGTTAGTTAAGTTTGGATAGGTAAGTTAGGTTAGGTTAAGCCAAGTAATTATGTTAAGTTAGGTTAGGTTGGGTAAGTTAGGTTAGGTCATGTAAGCAAGGCTAGGTTAAGTTAGGTTAGGTAGGTTTGGTTAGGTTAGTTAAGTTAAGATAGGTAAGGTAAGTTAGGTTTGGTTAAGTTAGGTTAGGTAAGGTAAGTTAGGTTAGGTAAGTTAGGTTAGGTTAATTAAGTTAGGATAGGTAAGTTAGGTTAGGTTGAGTTAGGTAATTTATGCTAAGTTAGGATAGGTAGATAGGGTAAGTTAGGTTAGGTTGGGTAAGTTAGGTTAGGTAAGTTAGGTTAGGTAAGATAGGTTAAGTTAGGTTAGGTAAATTAGGTTAGGTAAGGTAGGGTTAGGTTAGTTAAGTTAGGATAAGTAGGTTAGGTTAGGTTATGTCAGCTGGGTTAGGTAAGTTAGGGTAGGTAAGCTAGGTTAGGTAAGTTAGGTTGGGTTAAGTTAGGTTTGGTTTAGGTAGGTTAGGTTATGTAAGCTAGGTTAGGTTTAGGAACGTTATGCTAGGTAAGTAACATTAGGTAGGGAGGATAGGTTATGTAGGTTTATGCAGTGTTGTTCAGAGAACAGTTTTAAGGTAAAGTGACTAAGAAAATATATTTTAACAGAAATGTAAGTTTGATATGAAAAACTGAACAAGTTACATTTTGGAGAGAAATTTTATGTCTGAGGTTGTCTTAGAGAACAACTTTGATGAACGAACATATCTTAGAAAGCTTCTCTGATGAACGAAAGGTTACTTAGAGAATAACATTTGATGACTGAGATTAACTTTTTGTTGACCGAGATTAATTTTTTAATGTCTCTGGGAATAACTTTTATGACTTACAGAATAACTTTGATGAATGAAAGTGACTTAGAAATTACCTTTGATGACAGAGAATAACTTTTGATGACTGAGAATGACTTTGATTTCTTAGAGAACAACTTTGATGACTTAGAGAATGACTATGATGAACGATGGCGAGTTAGAGATTACCTCTGATGACTCTAAGAATATCTTTGATGTCTTTGATAATGACTTTTGTGAACATGAGTAGTATTTTTGATAGCTCAGAGATTAACTTTTGATGACATTGAGAATAACTTTTTATGTCTTAGAGAACAACATTGATGTCTTAGACAATAACCTTGACTCTGGAAATACCTTTGATGACTCTGAGAATAACTTTGATGAACGTAGATGTTTTGGAAAGTTTCTCTGATGAACGAAGGTGTCTCTGAGAATAACTTTGATGACTTACAGATTAACTTTGATGACTTAGAGATTAACTTTGATTACTTAGAGATTAACTTTGATGACCGAGAATAGCTTTTGATGACTCTGAGAAAGACTTTGATGTCTCTGAGAATATCTTTGACGACTTTGAGAATAAGTTTGATGAACGATGATATCTTACAGAGCAACTTTGATGTCTCGAAGAATAACTTTGATATCTCGAAGAGTACCTTTGGTATGTTTGGGAGTGTCCTTGATGATTCGAAGAGTGTCTTTGTTGTCTCGAGAGGTGTCTTAGATGTCTTAAAGGATGTCTTTGATGTCTTAAAGGATGTCTTTGATGTCTCAAAGGATGTCTTTGATGTCTCAAAGGATGTCTTTGATGTCTCAAAGGATGTCTTTGAGTGCAACTTTGATGTCTTTGAGTAAGTCCGTGATGTCTCGAAGAGTGTCTTTGACTATATTTCTTACTTAACGACATATAATTTTAGTTACGAAAGTGCTGAAAAAGTTACATTTGACTATTTTTTACCGAAGTGAAAGGTTAATTTAGTTAAGAACAGTGTTGGAAAGTGTCTACACTTGACTATTTTCAGTTGATTGACGATGGATAAAGTTAGTTTTGATCAGTGCTGGATAGTTTCCTTGACAATTTTTTAGCTAAGAGAAAGGCCATTTTAGTTAAGAACAGTGTTGAACGAGGCTAATCCTGACTATTTTTAGTTGATTGAATAAAAAGTTTAGGTGAGAAATGACGAAAGTGACTATGTTTTTAGTTGATCGGCGAAAGATTTTTTTAGTTAAGGAACGTTAAATAACATGTAAGGGAATGAACACGGTGAACATAAGGGGAATATGAACTTACACAGAAAACATGTAAGAAAAGTTGATGAACACAGTCAACATGCTGGGAATATGAACTTACAGAGAACATGAAGACATGATAAGGAACATAGGGAATACAAAGAATAAACAATGAACTTGTGAAGAACATAGAGAATATGACAAAGAATGTAGAAAACATGTAAGTGAAGGTGATAAACGAAGTGATCTTATGAGGAACATGAACTTGTAGAGGAACATGAATATTGCCAAAGAACACAAAAAATATGGAAGACAGAATGAATATTGAGTATAAAAGTTGTGCAGAGAACATGCGATGAACATGAAAACATAGAAAATATGACTAGAATTTGTAGAGAACATCATGAGACTAGGAGAAAGGTGATAGAAAAATGGAGATAATTGTGAAAATATGAACTGAATGGGCAGTGAACATTTAAAGAACATGGAGTGAACACAGAAAACATGGATGAGAATACGAAGAACACAGTGAACATAGAGAAAATATGCAAATACAGTACGATTATTGAAGGTTTAGATAAGTTGGGGATGAGAAGGTAAGAGAGGGAAAGAGTAAGGCGAGTTTTTTGACCGTGTGATTATTGCTTACTTGGGTAAACAAAAGGTATTGAAGGTAAGGTGTTATATTACCGTGTAAATATTACATAGCTGAGTACAAAAAGGGTATTAAAGGCGACGATGTTTACTTTGATAGACTGGAGAGGGGCTTGATCTGAAATAATTTGATGAACATTGAACTACGGTGGAGGACATGAGCTGAAACTCAGTTAATGTCTTGATTTATTTTACTACGTAGAAATATAGTGATCTTAAATTTCAGGGGAATTGATCTGATAGTAATGAATTCACAGAAGGGAACTTGGACAGAGGACAAGAGCTAGAGTTTTGTAACACTATTTTTTCTTTATTTACTTAGTTAGAAGTACGATGGGTTTAAATTTCAGGAAAATTGTTGGGTTATTAGCTGTTACGGCCCTTCTGGGATGCAACCGGGTTCTTCTTTGATGGTAGTAGAGTTTGGGAATCCGGCCCCAAGTTAGTAGAGGCTTTCAAGGGGTGTGTTCCGTAACGCAAGTTAAATTAAAGGGGGAGGGATACAAATGTTCCAGTTTTTCTGATATATATTTCCACCACCATGTATAAATAAAGAACAGTCACACACAGTGATTATAACTACACAATTATGTACAGGTTTGTCTTCCTCCGAAGACACTGGATGCTCGACGGTGCTCACTCTGGGTAGCCCTGGTTCCTTCTTCCGTGGCCCACGATGAATCCACTATGACTATGACGAATCTACCCTGGCCACAGGCCAGCCAAATCACAGTCCCACTGGGTGCTTCGTCGTGGAGGCCTTCAATCACAATCTAGCCTGTAGCTGGCAGGTACCGATCAGCTCCGCTGTGTAGGCCACTCCACGACCGATACTAGGGTTGCGAGCCCTAGGCAGGAGCCTCGTGTGACCCGCTGATCACTCTCCTCACTAAGCACCACAGTGGCTAGTCTCTTCCACCAGCCAGCCCCGGATAAGGTGATTCCCGACACTGCCACTCCTCAGGCAGGCTATTACACTCTCAACAGAGTTCGTCCGGGGGTGACTCATAGCTTCTTCAAAGCAGACTCGTGAAGAGACCTTGGCTGCCTTGGGTAGACTGCCCCATCGTCCAACACAGCAGTCCCAGGTCGACTCTGCAATCAGATACGTCATTAATGCTGGGACGCTCTAGGGCACATCACTTACAGGCTTAGACACAAACGTCCACCTCTCTGCTCCATAGATGGCGTTCACTGTCTAAGTGCCACCTCACCAGAGGTCAGCAGCGCCTACGTTATGAGCTGATTAAGATGGGAATCCAGCACCTGTGGCCGGTATATCCCGTCCTCACTAGATGGCGTTTTTCATTTGGAGGGGGTTTCGGGAGCGGACTCACAGATGGCGTTGTCGTCACTGCTCCGTGCTCCGACGCTGGACTCGGGTCCGTAACATTAGCGAAGATACGAGAGGGAAGTAAGGTGGAGGATGAGAGCTGGAGCTGGGTAACTAAATTGTTGTATTGTACGACGTTTTGAAATAGCTACGTTTAAAATTAAAGGGGGTTTTGTTAGATACTAGGGAAGATATGAGAGGGTACTAAGGCGGAGGACAGGAGCTGGAGCTTGCTTACTGAAATGATTTGATTGATTTATTAAGTCTGAAAGAAGTCTGTTTTAAAATTTCAGGGAGATTGGGCTGATAGTATTCAATCTACAAAAGGGGACTAAGGAGGAGGACAGGAGCTGGAGCTTGCTTACTGACTCGGTTGATTTGTGTAAACTGACTTGTTTAATGTAAAGGAACTAGAATTACGAAGTCTAAAATATCTGTATGGATTTTATGAAAGAACAATATTAATGATAATGAATAAGGAAAGAGAGTAAGGTAGCAGGTAGAGCGGGACGGTCTAGATAAGATTGCGGCGGTGAGTTGGCGGCAGCGTTTGGTGGGGTCGGCGTAGGTGACGCGGGAGTGAGAGGCGGGGGCAGGTGATGAGAGGTGCGAGGTAGGAACAGGCGTTGAAGGCCTCGGGGCAGGTAGCCGGCGGCAGATTAGATAGTCTCGGAGGTAGCTTAAGTATTAAAGGTTACATTGAGATGCCTCGGTTGATTTGTGTAAAACTGACTCGTTTAATGTAAAGGAATAAACATTGTGATGTCTAAAATAGCTGTACGGAATTATGAATGAACAATATGAAGACGGAGAGGGGGCAAGGTAACAGGTAGAGAGAGGGGGAGGGACGGTCCAGATATTATGGAGAAGATAAGATAAGATTATGGAGGTGACCTGCAGGCGTCGTCTGGCTAGCTGGCTGGAATGAGGTCGGAACAGGTGACGCAGGGGAGGGAGAGGGTGTGAGGTGAGGCTAAAGGGGTGAGAGGTAGGAGCAGGCGATGCAGGGAATGGGTGGGGGTGGGCGGGGGATGGCTGGGTAATGTCACAGTTTTAGTTATATAGTCGTACTTGTTTCTAAGTAAGAATTTCTACTTAAAAGTATACGGTCTAAAATAACTTTTTATGACATTTATTTATTTAAACTTCTAAAATGTCAGAAATTGTTTTCTTCATAAGAATTCCTTAATTCCAAAACTGTGACTGGCCAAATTCACCTGGAACACCTGACACCGTAGCGTCTTCTTTCTAAAGTTCATTGAATCCGGTGTGCCGTATCGTCCTCTGCCCTAATTTACCTGAAACCCCTGACGCTGTATGCGCCTCTTTCAAAAGTTCGGTGAATCCGGTTTGCCATATTCGCCTCTTTCAAAATTGGTGTAAACCCCGACGCCGTATGCGCCTCATTTGCCCAAAATCCAATGAGGCGCACACGCCCCTGAGGTAATATCGGCCCTTTTTTCCCGAAATCCAATGAGGCGCTTACGCCGACATCCCAACTACTCTCCGTCACCACCACACACCACCGTCACCACAACACACCACCGTCATCACCACACCCCACCTTCACCATCACACACCACCGTCACCACCACACACCACCGTCACCACCACACACCACCGTCACCACCACACCCCACCTTCACCATCACACACCACCATCACCACCACCGTCACCATTATACACCACCGTCACCACCATACACCACCGTCTCCACCACACACCACCGTCACCACCACACACCACCGTCACCATCACACAACACCGTCACCACCACATGCCACCGTCACCATCACACTTCACCGTCACCATCAAACTCCCCCGTCACCATCACACACCACCATCAGCAACACACACCACCGTTACCATCACACAACACCGTCACCACCACACACCACCGTCACCATCACACAACACCGTCACCACCACTCACCACTGGCACCACCACACACCACCGTCACCATCACACACAACCGTTACCACCGTCACCATCACACATCACCGGCATCACTACACACTATCATCACCATCAAACACCACTGTCTCCATCACTCACTATCGTCACTATCACACTATCGTCACCGCATCACTTATGAACCCATCCCTGCCCTTGTGTGGCAGTGCACAATAGAAAGTTGTTGTCACATATTCACACATTAAAACATTGATTGTAACCGTGATATATATGTGCTTCAGCCTACAGTTTAGACCTATTGTCTTATGTATGACCCTCTCTCCTGCGTGACAGTGAATACTAGCATTAACCTCAATTTAATAAGACTATCAAAATTCTCAGATTAGGCAAAATTGTAATTAATTTTGTCAATAAAGATGTTAATAATAATAATAACCACCAAACACCACCATCACACATCACCGTCACCATTACACACTATCATCACCATCAAACACCACCGTCTCTATCACACACTATCGTCACCATCACACACTATCGTCACCATCACACACTATCGTCACCATCAAACACCACCGTCTCCATCACACACTATCGTCACCATCACACACTATCGTCATTATCAAACACAACCGTCTCCATCACACACCACCATCACCATCACACACCACCGTCACCACCACCACACCACTGTCACCATCACACACCACCGTCACCACCACCACACCACCGTCACTATCACACATCACCGTCACCACCACACACCGTTTTCACCACCGTCAACATCACACTCCACCGTCACCACCACCACACCACCGTCACTATCGCACTTCAACGTCACCACCACACACCACCTTCACCACTGTCACTATCACACTCCAGCGCCACCATCACACTCCACCGTCACCACCACACACCACCGCCGTCACCACCACACACCATCGTTATTACCACCGTAACAACCACACACCACCGTCACCACCACACACCACCGTCACCACCACACACCACCACACACCATTGACACCACCACACACCACCGACACAACCACACACCACCGTCACCACCACACACCACCGTCACCACCACCACAGACCACCGTCACCACCACACACCACCGACACCACCATCGTCACCATCACACACCACAGGCACCACCACCACACTGCCGTCACCATCACACACCACCGTCACCACCACCATACCACCGTCACCACCACACACCACCGTCACCACCACCACACTACCGTCACCATCACACACCACCGTCACCACCACCACACCACCGTCACCACTACACACCACCGACACCACCACACACCACCGACACCACCACACACCACAGTCACCACCACCACACTACCGTCACCATCACACACCACCGTCACCATCACCATCACACACCACCATCACCACCACACACCACCATCACCACCACACACCACCGACACCACCACCGTCAACATCACACACCACAGTCACCACACCCACACTACCGTCACCATCACACACCACCGTCACCATCACACACCACCGTCACCACCACCACACAACTGTCACCATCACACACCACCGTCACCACCACCACACCACCGTCAATATCACACATCACCGTCACAACCACACACCACCTTCACCACCGTCACCATCACACTCCACCGTCACCACCACACACCACCGTCACCACCACACACCACCGTCACCACAACACACCACCGTCACCACAACACACCACCGTCACCACCACACACCACCGTCACCACCACACTTCACCGTCACCACCACACACACCCCGTCTTCACCACACACACCCCGTCATCACCACACACCACCGTCACCACCAAACACCACCGTCACCACCAAACACTACTGTCACCACCACTCACCACCGTCATCACCACACCCCACCTTCACCATCAAACACCATCGTCACCATCACACACCACATTCACCACCATCGTCATCACCACACCCCACCTTCACCATCACACACCACCGTCACCATCACACACCACCGTCACCATCACACACACCACCGTAACCATCACACACCATCGTCACCACCACACACCATCGTCATCACCACACACCACCGTCACCACCACACACCACCGACACCACCACACACCACCGACACCACCACACACCACCACACACCACCGACACCACCACACACCACCGACACCACCACACACCACAGACACAACCACACAAACCACCACACATCACCGTCACCACCACACACCACCGACACCACCACACACCAACAAACACCACCACACACCACCGTCACCACCACACATCACCGACACCATAACTAACTTCCGTCACCACCACACACCACCTACACCACCACACACCACCGTCACCACCACACACCACCGTCACCACCACCACAGACCACCGTCACCACGACACACCACCGTCACCACCATACACCACCGACAACACCACACACCACCGACAACACCACACACCACCGACACCACCACACACCACCGTCACCACCACACACCACCACACACCACCGTCACCACCACACACCACCGTCACCACCACACACCACAGTCACCACCACCAAAATACCGTCACCACACACCACCGTTACCATCACACACCACCGTCACCACCACCACACCACCGACACCATCACACACCACCGTCACCACCACCACACCACCGTCACTATCACACATCACCATCACCACAACACACCACCTCCACCACCGTCACACTCCACCGTCACCACCACGACACCACCTTCACCACCGTCACCATCACACTCCACCGTCACCACCACGACACCACCGTCACTATCACACTTCAACGTCACCACCACACACCACCTTCACCACCGTCACCATCACACTCCACCGTCACCACCACACACCACCGTCACCACCACAAACCACCGTCACCACCACACACCACCTTCACCACCACACTCCACCGTCACCACCACACACCACCGTCACGGTAAAACACCACCATCACCACCACACACCACCTTCATCACCGTCACCATCACACTCCACCGTCACCATCACACACCACCATCACCAACACACACCACCGTCACCATCACACAACACCGTCACCACCACACATTACCGTCACCATCACACACAACCGTCATCACCAAACACCACCGTCACCATCACACATCACCGTCACCACTACACACTATCATCACTATCAAACACCACCGTCTCCATCACTCACTATCGCCACCATCACACACTATCGTCACCATCACACACTATCGTCACCATCACACACTATCGTCACCATCACTTACCACCGTTACCACCACACACCACCGTCACGGTAACACAACATCGTCACGGTAACTAACATTGTCACGGTAACACAACATCGTCACCATCACACACTATCGTCACCATCACACACTATCGTCACCATCACTCACCCCCGTCACCACCACACACCACCGTCACGGTAACACAACATCGTCACGGTAACTAACATTGTCACGGTAACACAACATCGTCACCATCACACACCACCATCACCAACACACACCACCATCACCAACACCCACCACCGTCACCATCACACAACACCGTCACCACCAAACACCACCGTCAAGATCACACATCACCGTCACCATCACACACTATCATCACCATCAAACACCACCGTCTCCATCACACACTATCGTCACCATCACACACTATCGTCACCATCAAACCCCACAGTCACCATCACACACCACCGTCATCACCACACACCACCGTCACCACCACCACAGACCACCGTCACCACCACCACAGACCACCGTCACTACCACACACCACCGTCACCACCACACACCTCCACCACACTACCGTCACCATCACACACCACCGTCACCACCACCACACCACCGTCACTATCACACATCACCGTCACCACCACACACCACCTTCACCACCGTCACCATCACACTCCACCGTCACACACCACCGTCACCACCACACATCACCATCACCACAACACACCACCGTCACCACCACACACCACCGATACCACCACCACAGACCACCGTCACCACCACCACAGACCACCGTCACCACCACACACCACCGTCACCACCACACACCACCGTCACCAAAACACACCACCGTCACCACCACCACAGACCACCGTCACCACCACACACCACCGTCACCATCACACACCACCGTCACCCCCACCACACAACTGCCACCATCACACACCACCGTCACCATCACACACCACCGTCACCATCACACACCACCGTCACCACCACCACACAACTGTCACCATCACACACCACCGTCACCACCACCACACCACCGTCAATATCACACATCACCGTCACAACCACACACCACCTTCACCACCGTCACCATCACACTCCACCGTCACCACCACACACCACCGTCACCACCACACACCACCGTCACCACAACACACCACCGTCACCACAACACACCACCGTCACCACCACAGACCACCGTCACCACCACACTTCACCGTCACCACCACACACACCCCGTCTTCACCACACACACCCCGTCATCACCACACACCACCGTCACCACCAAACACCACCGTCACCACCAAACACTACTGTCACCACCACTCACCACCGTCATCACCACACCCCACCTTCACCATCACACACCACCGTCACCATCACACACCACCGTCACCATCACACATACCACCGTAACCATCACACACCATCGTCACCACCACACACCATCGTCATCACCACACACCACCGTCACCACCACACACCACCGACACCACCACACACCACCGACACCACCACACACCACCACACACCACCGACACCACCACACACCACCGACACCACCACACACCACAGACACAACCACACAAACCACCACACACCACCGTCACCAAAACACACCACCGACACCACCACACACCAACAAACACCACCACACACCACCGTCACCACCACACATCACCGACACCATAACTAACTTCCGTCACCACCACACACCACCTACACCACCACACACCACCGTCACCACCACACACCACCGTCACCACCACCACAGACCACCGTCACCACGACACACCACCGTCACCACCACACACCACCGACAACACCACACACCACCGACAACACCACACACCACCGACACCACCACACACCACCGTCACCACCACACACCACCACACACCACCGTCACCACCACACACCACCGTCACCACCACACACCACAGTCACCACCACCACAATACCGTCACCACACACCACCGTTACCATCACACACCACCGTCACCACCACCACACCACCGACACCATCACACACCACCGTCACCACCACCACACCACCGTCACTATCACACATCACCATCACCACAACACACCACCTCCACTACCGTCACACTCCACCGTCACCACCACGACACCACCTTCACCACCGTCACCATCACACTCCACCGTCACCACCACGACACCACCGTCACTATCACACTTCAACGTCACCACCACACACCACCTTCACCACCGTCACCAGCACACTCCACCGTCACCACCACACACCACCGTCACCACCACAAACCACCGTCACCACCACACACCACCTTCACCACCACACTCCACCGTCACCACCACACACCACCGTCACGGTAAAACACCACCATCACCACCACACACCACCTTCATCACCGTCACCATCACACTCCACCGTCACCATCACACACCACCATCACCAACACACACCACCGTCACCATCACACAACACCGTCACCACCACACATTACCGTCACCATCACACACAACCGTCATCACCAAATACCACCGTCACCATCACACATCACCGTCACCACTACACACTATCATCACTATCAAACACCACCGTCTCCATCACTCACTATCGCCACCATCACACACTATCGTCACCATCACACACTATCGTCACCATCACACACTATCGTCACCATCACTCACCCCCGTCACCACCACACACCACCGTCACGGTAACACAACATCGTCACGGTAACTAACATTGTCACGGTAACACAACATCGTCACCATCACACACCACCATCACCAACACACACCACCATCACCAACACCCACCACCGTCACCATCACACAACACCGTCACCACCAAACACCACCGTCAAGATCACACATCACCGTCACCATCACACACTATCATCACCATCAAACACCACCGTCTTCATCACACACTATCGTCACCATCACACACTATCGTTACCATCAAACACCACAGTCACCATCAGACACTATCGTCACCATCACACACCACAGTCATCACCACACACCACCGTCACCACCACCACAGACCACGTCACCACCACCACATACCACCGTCACTACCACACACCACCGTCACCACCACACACCTCCACCACACTACCGTCACCATCACACACCACCGTCACCACCACCACACCACCGTCACTATCACACATCACCGTCACCACCACACACCACCGTCACCATCGCACTCCACAGTCACACACCACCGTCACCACCACACATCACCATCACCACAACACACCACCGTCACCACCACACACCACCGATACCACCACCACAGACCACCGTCACCACCACCACAGACCACCGTCACCACCACACACCACCGTCACCACCACACACCACCGTCACCAAAACACACCACCGTCACCACCACCACAGACCACCGTCACCACCACACACCACCGTCACCACCACACACCACCGTCACCACCACGAACCACCACAGACCACCGTCACCACCACAATACCCCGCCGTCACCACACAACAGCAACCACTACACAACGGTCACCACCACACACCACCGACACTCACCACACACCACCGATAGCACCACACACCACCGACACCACCACACAACACCGTCACCACCAAACACCACCGTCACCACCACCACACTACCGTCACCATTACACACCACCGTCACCACCACCACACCACCGTCACTATCACATATCACCGTCACCACCACACACCACCGTCACCACCACACACCACCGTCTCCACCACACACCACCTTCACCACCACACACCACCGACACCACCACACACCACCGACACCACCACACACCACCGACACCACCACACACCACCGTCACCATCAAACTCCACAGTCACCATCACACACTACCATCACCAACACACAAAACCGTCACCATTATACACCACCGTCACCACCACACACCACCGTCACCACCACACACTACCGTCACCACCACACACCGCTGTCACCATTATACACCACCGTCACCACCACACACCAAAGTCACCACCACACACCATCGTCACCACCACCGTCATCACCATCAAACACCACCGTCACCATCACACACTATCGTCACCATCACACACTATCGTCTCCATCACACACTATCTTCACCATCACACACAATCGTCACCATCACACACCACCGACACCACCACACACCACCGTCACCAACACACACTACCGACACCACCACACACCACCGTCAGCACCACCACAGACCACCACCACACCCCACCGTCACCACCACCACACAACAGCAACCACTACACAGCGGCCACAACCACACATCACCGTCACCACCACACACCACTGTCAAAACCAAACCCCACATTCACCATCACACACCACCATCACTACCACACACCAACGTCACCACCACACACACCATTGTCACCATCACACACCACCGTCACTATTATACATCACCGTCACCACCACACACCACCGTCACCACCACACACCAATGTCACCATTATACACCACCGTCACCTCCACACACCACTGTCAGCACCACACACCACCGTCACCATCAAACTCCACCGTCACCATCACACACCACCATCCCCAACACACAAAACTGTCACCATACTGTAAGTAGGCTAATATTCAGCTCACCTGCATCACTGTCAATGTCACTGCCCTTATCTTCCTTTTCAGTGGAAGCTACTTCCTCACTTGCTTTTGTACCTTGTGCCTCACTTTCCTCTTTCTCTTCGGCTTTCAAATGCCGGTTAACCTTGGACAAGATCTCCACACGGGAATCACTGGCACGTGTCTTGATCTCCAGGTAGGCACTAAGACGAGTTCTTGTTTCCCCAGATATTTTAATCTGGCAAGACAGTCCTTCCTGTTCAGAAAGGCCTGAACATCGTCCAGATCATCGATGGTCGCTTTTTCCGCCATTGTCACTGAGATGGAGCACTAGCACTTAACACACCGCTTTCACTTTAGCACTTAACGCACCGAGCACTGTTCTACGTCAATATTGCACTTTATCGCACCTTATACCGCACTTGCCAATATTACATGTAATTACACCGGGCACCGCACTACACAATATTGCACTTAATCACAGCGAGCACCGCACTCTACAATATTGCACTGAATCACTCCAAGCACCGCACAGGACGTATAACATCCTAATAGTTACACACAGGGGGAATTATTTACAGGGATTGCGCCACTTCACCACCCGTCAAACATACTTGACAAGGGGTCGGATCCGCTGGGGATGCCAATTATGTTACGGCCCTATTGGGTCGCAACTGGGTTCTTTCTCTGATGTTAGTAGAGTTTGGGTATCCGGCCCCAAGCTAGTAGTGGCTTTCAAGGGGTGCGTTCCGTTGTTGTAATCCACAAGTTAGTAGGAATTATTAGCTAGAGGATCATTACTACAACACTTAACGAATGATGATTGAAAGTACATGTAAGTAGACAGACTATGGATCACATATCTAAGAAAGGTCAATGGATTAAGACCGAAGCTGTTTAGCCAAATGATTAATTCCTGGAAAGAGGAATTATTCTTCGTCAGGCTTCTAGGAACAAGATTACCTCTCTAGGGATAAGGTTAATCGGATTATACCTTCCTTGAGAGGTGGGGTGAAATGGTTGAGGTAGATGGCTGACTGGAGTCAGTCTGGTTGTGGAAGTGGAACTAGCAAGTCCTCCGAGGTCTCCGGTTGTGGCAGCAGCGAAGTGTAGCAGACAGCTATGCGAGAGCCTGTTGTGATCTTAGTGACCAAGTTAAGTCTGCAGTATGTGAGTATTGAATGTAAGACTAACCGGGGGTGGAGCGTTGTAGTAATCATTCCGTATTAGGGACTTAGGCGGAAGTTACGAGTGTGTGTGGTGACCGCGGAGGTCAAGTGGTCTATGGGTATTGGAAGTGTATTGACCTAATAGAGTATGTTAATATATTATTATTTGTCAGAGTCTATTCTTTGTAATTAAATGACAAAACCCGACGGCCTTTAAATACCTTCCGTATGTTCATTCAATGTGTTCCAGTACAAACCTAGTGGTTTCTCAAGGGTCTGGTGTGTGTAGGAGTACACGGTGGTAGTAACGGTTGCTGAGGCAAGGTGTTATGTGTTGTGTAATCGCTGTGTTCGGAATGAACCGGGGTTCAGCGTCACGACATATTTGGTGGCAGCGCAAACAGGTTTGGAACACTGTGCGAGATGAAGGAAGTGTGGTTCTGGTTTAGTTGGTGAGGGAATGTTCGGGAAATGGTAGATGTCGGGTTGTGGTGAGAATGGGGGTTACTAGACGGAGGAAAGAAGGGTCAGGTGAGACCAGGGCAGAGGAGTTAGTTAATTAAAGGGACTAGGTAATTGTGGGGCACATGTGGGGTTTATTTCTTTCTTTCCAGATTCCCGCAACGAGAGACGGCTAAGAGGCAAGTCTGGACCACTGAAGCATCGGGATCCAAAACAAGTGCAGTGTTCGTAGTGCGGATTATACAGTGTTCGTAGTGCGGATTATACTGTGTTCGTAGTGCGGATTATACAGTGTTCGTAGTGCGGATTATACAGTGTGGCGAGGTAAACTAGCGCGGGTGAATGTGGGCCAGCGTGGGCCATGTGCGGCCATGTGCGGGCCAAGCGATGGGTGGGCCAAGCGAGCCGCACCTTGGAGCTTGTTTTATATCGTTGGTAAGGCGGAAATAGTGAGAAACCGTTGCTAAGGTGAAATTAATCGTGTAAACTACGTAATTTAAAGTTAATTAAATTTCATGTAACGTGTAAATCGAATATTTAAAGGATAATGAAATATTACCTAAAGTACTGTGCGAGTTCCGGCGTTGTCAGGTGTAGATACAGAAAATAGGCGCAGTGAATTATGGACGCCTTGGCATAGCGAGCGACGCGTAATTTGACGTCTGGGGTTCGCCGTCTGCTGTACCCTGGAGAGGGCCAGGGAGATTTTTTTGTGGGTGCAGGTAGCATTATGGAGAGTGTTAGCGTGGGACACGGGGAGCATGTCCCGTTGGTGGGGGTGTGTGGCGCCGGGTGTAGTGCATGGTTGTGTATTGGCGTTTGTACGCCGGGGTGTGTAGTGTAATGCATGTGTAGTGGCGTATTAGACGCCAGCGTAATGACTAGTTTTACTGTAGTGTAATGTGCATGTTTTGACTGTTGATATTATGGATGTAGTATAGTGCATGACATTGTTGGCATTGTAGCGCCAAGGTGTAGCATAACTGATTGTTGTAACACCGGGTGTATTGTAGACATTAGCGTTGAAGTCTGTTAACGCAGGTGGTAGCGGGTGGCCACTACACAAGATATTATACCTGACGACTGTGGGTCAGGTAATTAATGGATTACGAGAGAAAAGGGAGTGTGTGTGGCGTCTGGTTACTTATTGGTGGTGTTATTGGTGGTGACGTCTCGCGGTGTTTTGATGCGCTCTGGCGCAAGGCATATGCCTGTGGTGGTAATGGTGTTGGGGGACGCCGTATGTTGTGTTGAGGGCGTTGGGGACGCCGTGTGTTGTGTTGAGGGCGTTGGGGACGCCGTGTGTTGTGTTGATGGCGTTGGGGACGCCGTGTGTTGTGTTGATGGCGTTGGGGACGCCGTGTGTTGTGTTGAGGGCGTTGGGGACGCCGTGTGTTGTGTTGATGGCGTTGGGGACGCCGTGTGTTGTGTTGAGGGCGTTGGGGACGCCATGTGTTGTGTTGAGGGCGTTGGGGACGCCGTGTGTTGTGTTGATGGCGTTGGGGACGCCGTGTGTTGTGTTGAGGGCGTTGGGGACGCCGTGTGTTGTGTTGATGGCGTTGGGGACGCCGTGTGTTGTGTTGAGGGCGTTGGGAACGCCGTGTGTTGTGTTGATGGCGTTGGGGACGCCGTGTGTTGTGTTGAGGGCGTTGGGGACGCCGTGTGTTGTGTTGATGGCGTTGGAGACGCCGTGTGTTGTGTTGAGGGCGTTGGGGACACCGTGTGTTGTGTTGAGGGCGTTGGGGACACCGTGTGTTGTGTTGAGGGCGTTGGGGACGCCATTGGGTGGTGTAGTGTAGTGGCGTTTGGACGCCTGGTATGGAGTGTGGTGTTGTGGAGTATATGGTGGCGCAGGGGCGCCAGGTAGTGGTCGGTAAGGTGAGTATTGGCGTAGCAAGGTCGGTGCGTTAGGACGCAGGAAGTGGTTGTGGGGATGTGTGGCGTTATATTGAGGTCATCAGTGGTTGGGATGACCAGAGGTAATGGTGTGTCGGAGTGGGTAAGTCTTATGGATAAGATGAAATGTGGATAATTGCAGGAGTTGGTGGCTGCAGTAGGCGAGCCACGTCGATATATCTAGCAAAACTCATAAAAGACTAATAAAAATTCATTATTCTCATTAAAATTTTCATTATTAATTATGTCGGAGTGGGTAAGTCTTATGGATAAGATTATAATGTAGAATTTCAAAATTTCAGGTGTTGGTGGTTGCAGTGAGCGAGCCAAGTAGATATACTAATTTCTCATTAATTAAGTTGTTACAGGAATCTCGCTAGAAGCGAGCCAGTGGCAGTATGATGCTTTAGTGACATTAGTTGTGAAATTATTTTAATGAAGTATTTATTGTGATAATGTATGTGTATGTATATACTGTATATTACCTCATCGGCACCATTACTGAGTGTTAGGCTTGAGAAGGTCCCCCGGGATCATGTCACAGAGCTTCAGGTAGAGTAGAAGGGAAGCCATGAGGCTACACTCAGTTATTCTAGAGAAAAAAAGGGGGAGGAAGTGAAGCCAACGTGACGTTATAGGCGAAATTCGCCCCCTGACATCAAAGCAGGGATAAGGGCCAGCTGCAATGGTTTTGCAGCTGCGCTCAGGCTATATACGTGGAGAGAGTAAGGAGCCGAGGGGGTTATGTGATAATGGGATTGAGCCAGGGGGCTCCGAGGGAATATTTTGCAGGTACAGCGGTCGGGAAGGTGTGAATACAGGTGGACACACTCTGGGCGGATGGGCCTAGACCAGAGAGCTGTGAGGGATCTACAGCGTTCTGGGATTGGTGCCCTGGAACGAGACGTCAGCACAGACACAAGGGAACATGACCCTGGGGTAGGAATCTCCGTTGCTCTGGAGGCCAGGATCACGTTAGCTCAGAGCAACGATGGGACATTGACAACATTCACCAGGCTGGACAGCCTGGGTTTTGTCTGGGTCATGGAGGATCTATGACCTAGCAACCATGGGACACGAAGACAAGAGAAGTGATGCTGCAAATTGTGGAGGAGGCCAGTGAAACATTGTGTAATCATTGCAAGCCCTTATGTCAACAGTACAGGGCAAGATGTTAAATTATAATTACTAAGGATGAAGAACCTTAGATATATATGTGTTGTGTATATATTAATGACTAGTGTCATTTCTGTTTAAGTGCCAGCATTCTGGTCCATGTAATTTTATGGTTATGTTTGTATGTAATTATATGTCAGCAGTTTAGGTATATGTGCATTGTTGGAGATGGGAAAAATTATTACAGACTATTTTACCTGTGCTATGATGTGAATATAATGTATATGTTGGAGAAGTGTTGTGAGTCATGTCGGGGAAAATTTTAATTTATTTCATTGTGTGTATGATGAACTTATTGGATGATTTTTTAGTTGTACACATATGGTGGGTGCATCCTCCAGGTCCTTGCACTAATGGAACCATTGCAATGATGCATATGGGGACATATGCGTGTTTAAGGAGGGGAGTGGTGTTGTAATCCACAAGTTAGTAGGAATTATTAGCTAGAGGATCATTACTACAACACTTAACGAATGATGATTGAAAGTACATGTAAGTAGACAGACTATGGATCACATATCTAAGAAAGGTCAATGGATTAAGACCGAAGCTGTTTAGCCAAATGATTAATTCCTGGAAAGAGGAATTATTCTTCGTCAGGCTTCTAGGAACAAGATTACCTCTCTAGGGATAAGGTTAATCGGATTATACCTTCCTTGAGAGGTGGGGTGAAATGGTTGAGGTAGATGGCTGACTGGAGTCAGTCTGGTTGTGGAAGTGGAAACTAGCAAGTCCTCCGAGGTCTCCGGTTGTGGCAGCAGCGAAGTGTAGCAGACAGCTATGCGAGAGCCTGTTGTGATCTTAGTGACCAAGTTAAGTCTGCAGTATGTGAGTATTGAATGTAAGACTAACCGGGGGTGGAGCGTTGTAGTAATCATTCCGTATTAGGGACTTAGGCGGAAGTTACGAGTGTGTGTGGTGACCGCGGAGGTCAAGTGGTCTATGGGTATTGGAAGTGTATTGACCTAATAGAGTATGTTAATATATTATTATTTGTCAGAGTCTATTCTTTGTAATTAAATGACAAAACCCGACGGCCTTTAAATACCTTCCGTATGTTCATTCAATGTGTTCCAGTACAAACCTAGTGGTACGCCTCAAGGGTCTGGTGTGTGTAGGAGTACACGGTGGTAGTAACGGTTGCTGAGGCAAGGTGTTATGTGTTGTGTAATCGCTGTGTTCGGAATGAACCGGGGTTCAGCGTCACGACAACGTAACGCAAGTAAATTAAAGAGGAAGGGATAAAACTGCACTTAAACTTAAATATATAAGGCTGGACACAACCTCCCCTGAGGGCAGGCTGGACACAACCTCCCCTGAGGGCAGGCTGGACACAACCTCCCCTGAGGGCAGGCTGGACACAACCTCCCCTGAGGGCAGGCTGGACACAACCTCCCCTGAGGGCAGGCTGGACACAACCTCCCCTGAGGGCAGGCTGGACACAACCTCCCCTGAGGGCAGGCTGGACACAACCTCCCCTGAGGGCAGGCTGGACACAACCTCCAACAACGATGCATCAAGAATGCGAAGCATTAGTAATAAAGTCATACTCCCATCTTACGACCATGTCTTGGAGAAACCTTACCTGGTTGATGGGGTTCTGGGAGTTCTTCTACTCCCCAAGCCCGGCCCGAGGCCAGGCTTGACTTGTGAGAGTTTGGTCCACCAGGCTGTTGCTTGGAGCGGCCCGCAGGCCCACATACCCACCACAGCCCGGTTGGTCCGGCACTCATTGTGTTGCCATTTGAGAAGCTGCCATTTGAGAAGCCTTGGGTGTAACTCCTGCCATTTACCTCTACCACAGTGTCACTAAAGTATCCACTGGTGCCCCCCCCTTCACCCTCCTCATATGCTAGGAACATTTCCGTCCCTTGGATCAAGTGATGAAGTATTGAAACCCCCCAGGCTGTTGTGGAGTGCATCTTAAATCCTAATCTACTGAACAAGGCAGCTGAAGCTGTCACATCCCTATCACGGGAGGTGTTTAAGTATTTGGTTCTACAATTAGCATCAAAGAGAACACCATAGACCTTATTTTCACCACCAACAGAGTCACAAATCTACACACAAATAATTTCTTAGAGAGAGCAAGAGGCGCGGCCGTGGCGTGGAGGTTGTCACCTGTCTGTAAACTAGGGCACCGAGGATTGTCAACTGGCTGTCTATATATATGGGACAAAACTCGCCGGCATTCTTCAGCGTTCATGAGGATGCTTGGTAAACACCTGCTGTTTATCAGCCTGGTGATGGGGAGGAGGGACATCACCCACCTGGTGATGGGGTGACATCATCCACCTGGTGATGGGGAGGGACATCACCCACCTGGTGATGGGGGGGGGGGACCACTCACGCCACCCAGAGTCGCGCCCAGCAGCCTGGTCGACGACCGGGCCGCGGAGCCCCGAAATCATCTCAAGGTAACCTCAAGGAGGCGGCCAGCTGCACCATCCATCCCGCTCTCTCAATCTGCCACCGTTTAAACCGTCAATATTACGGTGCTATATTTGTTACTAATAGGAACCATTGTTAACGGATCGGTCGAGTCCGTTAACAATGCGACCTATTAGACAAAGGGCCGGGCTGTGTCGAGGTCCTCGCCCGTGCCTCTGCACCGGTACTGACCTCTGGAATACCCCCAGATGAAGAAGGCCCGTGGAGGCCAACTCCTACCAGGATTCGAAGGGGGCATTTTCGTGACCACTGACGAAGCATGTAGATCTTCCCTTGACCATAGCGGCTTAGTCTGTAAATCTATGAAAGTTTGGAGCTTGCAGACTTCACAACCCAAGGTTATTACTGTTATATGTAATAATAACCTTAAGTGCAGGGGGATAATACTCTCCCAGTGCTGGGTTCTCACTCACCATGAGTAGATGAAGGTGTAGTGGGGGGGGGGGGTGCGGCTTAGGGGAGGGGGTGTTGGGTACTGACTCACCTGTTCTGGGTGAGGGTGTAGTGGGGTGAGAGGTGGGGCCGAGGGGACGGGGTGCCAGCCTGGTGCTGACGCTCGTACTCAGCACACAGGGTCAGGATCTCCTCCAGACGAGCCCTCTCAGCCGCCGCTGCCTCCTGCTCCTTCAGCCGCTCCTCCACCGCCTGCAGGAGAAACTACAGTCTTAGCACACCTCAACAGTACATAACAATATACCAAACTGCATTAGACCTATTGGTAAATAGGAGGCAGCTCCTATTGGCCCATACGAGGCAGCTCCTATTCAAACGAACGGAAATATAATTGAGAAAAATGTGAAAAATGACGCCCATTAACACGGCGGGCCCACACGCGTCCATCTCCCGCCAACAAATACAAGAACTGTGGCGGGAACAGCGGTGGATCCCTTCAAGAGAAACGCTGGGCACGTTCCAACGTGATCTGCTTGACCAGACTGACCAGGCTCCAGGAGGCCTGGTCGACGACCGGGCCGCGGGGACGCTAAGCCCGGAAGCACCTCAAGGTAACCTCAAGGTGTGTGAGCCACAAGTGACAAGAGAAAGACACAAGACAACTCGCACCTCAAAGACCAGCGAGATAATTAACAGACACAATACAGAGAGAGAGAAAGCAGATAACAAGAGAGAGAGGGAGGAGAGGTGGGAGAGCAACATTAGCGTGGTGGAGACACATCCTGGAAGTACAAGCATCTTCCCGTCCCGTCATCTCCCAGGCACATCTGTGCGGATGTTGGCTCACATCCATGTCACGCTGGGCTCTTCTACATCCACACACAAGTATCCCCCAACCCCTTCCCTCCTCCTCGAAGTCAGGTCAACTCAAGTAACCCTCTCCACGAAGTCAGGCCAACACAAGTAACCCTCTCCACGAAGTCAGACCAACCCCCCACCTCCTGAAGTTCTTGTTTTGATAATGGGACGAAAACAAAACAGTGTGACATAAAATAAAGAATGATAAGCTTATCTCTGTTGACACACACACTGTAATCTGCCGAATGTAAACATGTCTTCACACGTGGGAATATTTCAGCCAATCCTCCTAAAATGACAGTACTTACAGTAACTTGGGTGGACGCACCAGTACGGACTGTTGGGTCACCCTCTCCGAAAAAAAGCAGTTTACATTTTGTATATTAATTTTATAGAGTCGCAGAAAAAGACAAAACCCCCCTAGCTTAAGTAGGTCTATTGAAGCACATACATGTATTAGGCCTAGGATTGCCAGGACAGGTCAGGTTAGGCTCTTCAGTTACTTTTCCGATGTTCTAGATGCATTTGTGCTAATTCAGTAACACAACACGTGAACAGTACACATTGGTACTTTAACCAAACAGTTGATATAAGTACTATCATGGGATGAACTATTTAGTCTTATTATATATTGTATTAATTATACACCATGTATACTTTGCCACTCATCATCCTAATATTCACAACAATGTGAACATTGGGCTACAAATTAATACGTCTACAGGAGTAATGTGATCCCGGGTTCGATCCCGCAATACAATAAAAAGCACAATGTAAGATGTCACATTTGTTCGTACATTCCCCAGCCTCCACTACTGTCCCTGTCCTTCCCAGCCGTCTTGGCGCCACCCACGCCCTTCTGCTCCCCCCCCCCCTGCCCCAGTCTCCCGACGCCACCACCCACGCCCTCTCTGTCTTCCACAGCCTCCTGACCCACGCCCTCTCTGCCTTCCACAGGCTCCTGACCCTCGCCCTCTCTGCCTTCCACAGGCTCCTGACCCACGCCCTCTCTGCCTTCCACAGGCTCCTGACCCACGCCCTCTCTGCCTTCCACAGGCTCCTGACCCACGCCCTCTCTGCCTTCCACAGGCTCCTGACCCACGCCCTCTCTGCCTTCCACAGGCTCCTGACCCACGCCCTCTCTGCCTTCCACAGGCTCCTGACCCACGCCCTCTCTGCCTTCCACAGGCTCCTGACCCACGCCCTCTCTGCCTTCCACAGGCTCCTGACCCACGCCCTCTCTGCCTTCCACAGGCTCCTGACCCACGCCCTCTCTGCCTTCCACAGGCTCCTGACCCACGCCCTCTCTGCCTTCCACAGGCTCCTGACCCACGCCCTCTCTGCCTTCCACAGGCTCCTGACCCACGCCCTCTCTGCCTTCCACAGGCTCCTGACCCACGCCCTCTCTGCCTTCCACAGGCTCCTGACCCACGCCCTCTCTGCCTTCCACAGGCTCCTGACCCACGCCCTCTCTGCCTTCCACAGGCTCCTGACCCACGCCTGCTGCCTTCACCAGCATCCTGGTCCCGCCACCCACGCCCCTCTGTGATCCACGCTCAACCACAGGAAATGAAGCACTGACAATTGGCCGGTGTCAACACTACAACCCAACCATCAGTGGCCCACAGAAGATGCTGTGGTTATACAGCTCCTTAAGTCCCCCTGCAGCTGTTACTGCTCCGTACTCGCATACCACCTTCAGCCTACTGGTACACACACACACACAGATGAACTGGACAAACTGAAGGAATGTTCCAACAAATGGCTGTTAGAGTTTAACCCGATCAAATGTAAAGTAATGAAAATAGGTGTAGGGAGCAGGAGGCCAGATACAAGGTACCATTTGGGACAAGAAATTCTTCAAGAATCGGAGTGAGAAAGACCTGGGGGTTGATATCACGTCAGACCTGTCCCTGAAGCCTATATGAAGAGGATATCATCAGCGGCATATGTCAGGTTGGCCAACATAAAAACGACTTGTGTAAGGAATCATTAAGAACCTTGTATAAAACATATGTTAGACCAATCCTAGGGTATGCAGCTCCAGCATAGAGTTCGTATCTCAAGCACAAAACTAAATTGGAGAAGGTTCAGAGGTATGCCTTCAGACTAGTACCCCGAGCTGAGGGGTATGAGCTACGAGGAGAGACTACTGGAGCTAAACCTCACGACGCTAAAAGAAAGAAGAGTTAGTGGGGGAGACGATCACCACATACAAGATTATCAGAGGAATTAATAGGGTAGATAAAAGCAATTTATTTAACACAAGGGGCACACGCATTAGGAGACACAGGCGAGAAAATTGAGTACCGAGATAAGCCATTGAGACATTAGAAAGAACTTTTTCAGTGTCTGAATGGTTAACAAACGGAATACATTAGGAAGTAATATGGTGGAGGCAGAATACATACACAGTTTCAAATGTAGATACGATAGAGCCTAATAGACTCAGGAACCTGTACACCAGTTGATTGACAGTTGAGAGGCGGGGACCAAAGAGACGAAGCTCAACCCCCGCAAGCACAACTAGATGAGTACACCCACACTCGTCCCTCTCTTACTGGTACTCTCATCACTTGACAAGTCTCGTCCCGTTAAGTTCACAAGAAGCGTCGAATCTGTAGTGGTTTTGCCCAACCACAAGTGTATAAACCTACAGAAGCCCCTCCTAACCTATGGAGGCCGGGGCGCTCTAGTCCAAGGCAGCGTCTGACTCATAAAGATTAAGCCACTGGCACGGGCATGAATAGCCCGTAAAAGGCAGCGTCAACATGTCGCTACTCCTGCTCCTGTACCAGGTAAGTTATGCGGCTCACCATAGCCCGTGCTACTTGGAACTTGGATTCCCCTCCCCCCACGATTAACGGGGGTCCCTGAGGGCTGGCACCCAGTGCCTGGTGAGACATGGGTCGCCCTTCAACGTTCCTGAAGGTGAGATTGGCGGCCCTTGTCAGCACCAGCGCACAGTGACCCCTAGCGGCGCGGGAACGGTATTACCATGCGTGGGAGACCCTCCCCAGTCAGCCCTGGAAGCGGGGCATACAGCCAACCCTCAATGGAGAGGCAATACCAACAGACCGTTAAACGGCGACCATCCCTCGCTGTTGAGACAATAGGAAGCCTTGCAGTAACTCCCACACGGTGTAACGGCAGCACCTTTGACCTCACGGGTCAAAGGTCAAACCCAAATTGCGGCACAATCCTGCGTGAGGTCAGGCGTCACCACTATCGCGGCTTCATCAGGAAGTTGTAAATACTGTTTATCTACGAGTTCATAAACGGATTTTCGGTATAACTTTTTCCTTCAATGTTTCAAGTTTCACTTTATTTTATATTGTGCACCCCATACTCGTCCTGTGAGTGGTAGTTTATTGTGCACCCTATACTCGTTCTGTGCGTGGTAGTTTATTGTGCACCCCATACTCGTCCTGTGAGTGGTAGTTTATTGTGCACCCTATACTCGTTCTGTGCGTGGTAGTTTATTGTGCACCCCATACTCGTCCTGTGAGTGGTAGTTTATTGTGCACCCTATACTCGTTCTGTGCGTGGTAGTTTATTGTGCGCCCCATACTCGTCCTGTGCGTGGTAGTTTATTGTGCACCCTATACTCGTTCTGTGCGTGGTAGTTTATTGTGCACCCTATACTCGTTCTGTGCGTGGTAGTTTATTGTGCGCCCCATACTCGTCCTGTGAGTGGTAGTTTATTGTGCACCCTATACTCGTCCTGTGAGTGGTAGTTTATTGTGCACCCTATACTCGTTCTGTGCGTGGTAGTTTATTGTGCGCCCCATACTCGTCCTGTGCGTGGTAGTTTATTGTGCACCCCATACTCGTCCTGTGCGTGGTAGTTTATTGTGCACCCCATACTCGTCCTGTGCGTGGTAGTTTATTGTGCACCCCATACTCGTCCTGTGCGTGGTAGTTTATTGTGCACCCCATACTCGTCCTGTGCGTGGTAGTTTATTGTGCACCCCATACTCGTCCTGTGCGTGGTAGTTTATTGTGCACCCCATACTCGTCCTGTGCGTGGTAGTTTATTGTGCACCCCATACTCGTCCTGTGCGTGGTAGTTTATTGTGCACCCCATACTCGTCCTGTGCGTGGTAGTTTATTGTGCACCCTATACTCGTCCTGTGCGTGGTAGTTTATTGTGCACCCCATACTCGTCCTGTGCGTGGTAGTTTATTGTGCACCCCATACTCGTCCTGTGCGTGGTAGTTTATTGTGCACCCCATACTCGTCCTGTGCGTGGTAGTTTATTGTGCACCCCATACTCGTCCTGTGCGTGGTAGTTTATTGTGCACCCTATACTCGTCCTGTGCGTGGTAGTTTATTGTGCACCCTATACTCGTTCTGTGCGTGGTAGTTTATTGTGCGCCCCATACTCGTCCTGTGCGTGGTAGTTTATTGTGCACCCCATACTCGTTCTGTGCGTGGTAGTTTATTGTGCACCCTATACTCGTCCTGTGCGTGGTAGTTTATTGTGCACCCCATACTCGTCCTGTGCGTGGTAGTTTATTGTGCACCCCATACTCGTCCTGTGCGTGGTAGTTTATTGTGCACCCCATACTCATCCTGTGAGTGGTAGTTTATTGTGCACCCCATACTCGTCCTGTGCGTGGTAGTTTATTGTGCACCCCATACTCGTCCTGTGCGTGGTAGTTTATTGTGCGCCCCATACTCGTCCTGTGCGTGGTAGTTTATTGTGCACCCTATACTCGTCCTGTGCGTGGTAGTTTATTGTGCACCCCATACTCGTCCTGTGAGTGGTAGTTTACTGTGCACCCCATACTCGTCCTGTGCGTGGTAGTTTATTGTGCACCCCATACTCGTCCTGTGCGTGGTAGTTTATTGTGCACCCCATACTCGTCCTGTGCGTGGTAGTTTATTGTGCACCCCATACTCGTCCTGTGCGTGGTAGTTTATTGTGCACCCCATACTCGTCCTGTGAGTGGTAGTTTATTGTGCACCTCATACTCATCCTGTGAGTGGTAGTTTACTGTGCACCCCATACTCGTCCTGTGCGTGGTAGTTTATTGTGCACCCCATACTCGTCCTGTGCGTGGTAGTTTATTGTGCACCCCATACTCATCCTGTGAGTGGTAGTTTACTGTGCACCCCATACTCGTCCTGTGAGTGGTAGTTTATTGTGCACCTCATACTCATCCTGTGAGTGGTAGTTTATTGTGCACCCCATACTCGTCCTGTGCGTGGTAGTTTATTGTGCACCTCATACTCATCCTGTGAGTGGTAGTTTATTGTGCACCCCATGCTCATCCTGTGAGTGGTAGTTTATTGTGCACCCTATACTCGTCCTGTGAGTGGTAGTTTATTGTGCACCCTATACTCGTCCTGTGAGTGGTAGTTTATTGTGCACCCCATACTCGTCCTGTGAGTGGTAGTTTATTGTGCACCCCATACTCATCCTGTGAGTGGTAGTTTATTGTGCACCCCATACTCATCCTGTGAGTGGTAGTTTATTGTGCACCCCATACTCATCCTGTGAGTGGTAGTTTATTGTGCACCCCATACTCGTCCTGTGAGTGGTAGTTTATTGTGCACCCCATACTCGTCCTGTGAGTTGGAGTTTATTGTGCACCCCATACTCATCCTGTGAGTGGTAGTTTATTGTGCACCCCATACTCGTCCTGTGAGTGGTAGTTTATTGTGCACCCCATACTCGTCCTGTGCGTGGTAGTTTATTGTGCACCCCATACTCGTCCTGTGAGTGGTAGTTTATTGTGCACCCCATACTCGTCCTGTGCGTGGTAGTTTATTGTGCACCCCATACTCGTCCTGTGAGTGGTAGTTTATTGTGCACCCTATACTCGTCCTGTGCGTGGTAGTTTATTGTGCACCCCATACTCGTCCTGTGAGTGGTAGTTTATTGTGCACCCTATACTCGTCCTGTGAGTGGTAGTTTATTGTGCACCCCATACTCGTCCTGTGAGTGGTAGTTTATTGTGCACCCCATACTCATCCTGTGAGTGGTAGTTTATTGTGCACCCCATACTCATCCTGTGAGTGGTAGTTTATTGTGCACCCCATACTCGTCCTGTGAGTGGTAGTTTATTGTGCACCCCATACTCATCCTGTGAGTGGTAGTTTATTGTGCACCCCATACTCGTCCTGTGAGTGGTAGTTTATTGTGCACCCCATACTCATCCTGTGAGTGGTAGTTTATTGTGCACCCCATACTCATCCTGTGAGTGGTAGTTTATTGTGCACCCCATACTCGTCCTGTGAGTGGTAGTTTATTGTGCACCCCATACTCATCCTGTGAGTGGTAGTTTATTGTGCACCCCATACTCGTCCTGTGAGTGGTAGTTTATTGTGCACCCCATACTCATCCTGTGAGTGGTAGTTTATTGTGCACCCCATACTCGTCCTGTGAGTGGTAGTTTATTGTGATTATTATATTACTATCTTGTATAGTTTATTTATTATTGGTAGTTATGGTACTAGGTGAACACCCTGATTTGCCAGATGGCGGTAGCCTAATCCTTGTGATGCGGTGTGTGTGTGTGTGTGTGTGTGTGTGTGTGTGTGTGTGTGTGTGTGTGTGTGTGTGTGTGTGTGTGTGTGTGTGTGTGTGTGTGTGTGTGTCTTCACCTAGTTGTGTTTGCGGGGGGTTGAACTCTGCTCTTTCGGCCCGCCTCTCAACTGTCAATTAATCAATCAATTAAATGTTTTTTTTTCTCTCTCTCACATACACAGACACACAGGAAGCAGCTCCGTAACAGCTGTCTAACTCCCAGGTACTTATTTACTGCTAGGAAACAGGGCCATTTAGGATGAAAGAAAGTTTGCCCATTTGTTTCTGCCTGGTCCGGGAATCGAACCCGGGCCACAGAATTACTAGTCCTGCGCGCTGTTCCCTCAGCTACCAGACTCCTTCACGTACTGTGTGTATGTGTGTACACACCTGTGCTACGCTTCCTGCCCCCTGAGGGCGTCCCTGGCAGAACAACCACAATAGAGCCTCGAGGTGTTGGCGCCAGAGTACTCACCTAATTGTGCTTACGGGGGTTGAGCTCTGGCTCTTTGGTCCCGCCTCCCAACCGTCAATCAACTGGTGTACAGATTCCTGAGCCTACTGGGCTCTATCATATCTACATTTGAAACTGTGTATGGAGTCAGCCTCCACCACATCACTGCCTAATGCATTCCATTTACTAACTACTCTGACACTGAAAAAGTTCTTTCTAACGTCCCTGTGACTCATTTAGGTACTCAGTTTCCACCTGTGTCCCCTTGTTCGCGTCCCACCAGTGTTGAATAGTTCATCCTTGTTTACCCGGTCGATTCCTCTGAGCATTTTGTAGATTGATACACATCCATATAATGTGTTGATACCTTGTGAGTGTACCACCCATGTTAAATAATTAATCCTTGTCTACCCTGTCAATTCTCCTGAGAATTTTGCAGGTAGTGATCATGTCTCCCCTCCCATGTATGTGGTGATCAGTGTGCTGTGGGCAGGAGGCTGGCATTTGTGAACAAGTAGACTAGCTGTCTGGCGCCCAGGTGCCAGAGTCACCAGTGAAAGCCCCCTTACACCTCCCCCTCCAGGCTTGGTCAACACTTGGCCTTCCTCAACCACTACATAATGGCAGCTCAGGCTTACTCATTCCTCACCTTGGACAGGAACACCACCTGTGTCGGACCATCGCACACACCTCTAACAATGAGTGTTGTTGTTTAACATTCAGCTACTCGGAACAAAACGTTTCAAGTAGCACGGGCTATGGTGAGCCCGTATTGGACTGACACAGGAGTTGGGCTGTAACTGAACGACATTGAATGTGCTTGAGGGAAGCTTTATATCTGATCCTAATCCAACCCTTGCGACACCTGCTGCAGATATCTACAAATCTTAAAAGATATTCCAGGAGATATGTCATCCTGATTAGGATATCATGGATTCTCTTTAAACAACTCTGGACGCCTTGTGCCGGGATGTGATGTCTCTAGGGTGTGTATGTTGCTATCTTTTGTCCCGGGATGTGCACGTGACTGTCACTTATCCCAGGTATGTGTATCACCAGACTTTTCGTCCCGGGAATGTGTATGAATACATTTTCATCGGGATTTGTGTACGACTCTCTCATTTATCCATATGATGTGTATAAATATGTATTTTTTTTTGTTCCAGGGACAAAAGTATATTTTCATTGTCAGTATATAAAATATACTGACAGGTATGTTAGTATATTTTGTCCACGAATGTATATGAAATATACATACATTTTATCCTCTGGTGTATGTATTCACCTATTTGTGATTGCGGGACACCCCATAGCAGCTGTCTAACTCCCAGGTACCTATTTACAGCTAGGTAACAGGGGTATCAGGGTTAAAGAAACTGCCCATCTGTCTCCACCGGATGCGGGATCGAACCCCGGTCCCTAGGTCCACGAGCCTAGAGCGCTGTCCACTCGGCCACCCAACCCCCTAATACAATTGTGCTCTAATACACCCAACGTATATTTCTGCGAGTGATTCACGGCTTTATAAACAATATTACCTATTGAAACTTTACGACATAGCCTCTAAAATATTTGTATATATATAGTGTTATTTTTAGCGTTGTGTGTTACTTGTCTCATTATATTCATATATGTAACAAATTAGCGAAAAAAATTATACGTTATTTTTTCTGTAATTTTTTATATGTCAACAACAGGTGATATGACACCTGTGTGACACCATAAACAGTGACATGACACCTGTGTGACACCATAAACAGTGACATGACACGTGAGTGACACCATAAAGATAATCGAGTGCCATGGCCTCACCTTGCGACTATAGAACTTGAGAAGCTTCCTTCTGAGTCGTCCCTCCTGCAGGAAGCCCACCATGGGCGTGGCCAGGAAGTCCCACATGGCCGAGGCACTGCCCCCGGGGGTGCCAGAGAGCCTGGCGCTGCCTACCGCCGCAGGGAGGCAGCGGGCACTGCTCTGTTCACGCCCGGATGTTCTACGCGGTAATCCCACAAGTGGAGGACCAATTTCAGCTGCTCAATGCCCAAGCTAATTCAATATGTACTAACACCAAGTTGATTCGTCAACCACAACCCACACCCGAGGGCAAAGGTCACCGCAGTAGAGCCCAAAATATAACGGTACTCGGCGACTCAACAACGTCGTCCGGGTAGCACGTGGTGGCCAGGTCTCCGCTGGAAGAGTTCCAGGAGCGTACTGAGGGCTGCGGCACTCACTCTTCCAGACCAGATCCCCCGTCCCATAACCACCACCAGTGACGTCACAACCCCCCCATCCCTTAACCACCATTGGGAATGACGTCACCACCGCCCCTCCCTCAATACAAGAGCGTCACGGAGCGGTAAATCACGATCCCCGCCGCCATTCTCCCTCCAAAATTGCTCTAACGTGAAAACAAAGGAGGAGCTACACGTGCGTGGAGGCGGGTCCAAGCCAGCCTCCGGTGGCCTCACCCTGGAGCCACACACAACTGCATTACTCTCAAGCTTTTTATAATCTTAACATTCTGTGAAAACAAGTCGGCTGCCTTTGTCTGTGAATAATAACGAGGGTTGTCTGAGCAGCGTGTCCGTGGTTACGCAGGCGCACTGAGTACTTAGTACTTGACTAACACTCACTACCGGGGCAAGTGAGGTGGTGGGTGGGTAGGTAGGTAGGTAGGTAGGTAGGTAGGTAGGTAGGTAGGTAGGTAGGTAGGTAGGTAGGTAGGTAGGTAGGTAGGTAGGTAGGTAGGTGGGTAGGTAGGTAGGTAGGTAGGTAGGTAGGTAGGTAGGTGGGTAGGTAGGTAGGTAGGTAGGGGGGGGGGTGTGTAGTCACCTATTTGTGCTTGCGGGGGTTGAGCTCTGGCTCTTTGGTCCCACCTGTCAACCGTCAATCAACAGGGTGTGTGTGTGTGTGTGTGTGTGTGTGTGTGTGTAATCAATGTGTGTGTGTGTGTTTGTCCCCTCCCACTTCCGCCCCCGCCAAGTCCCCCATACAATAGGGGTTTACCACGCCACCCCAGCACGCAGGTGTGGCCTCGCTGCGCACCGGACCTCTCCCAACACAAGTTGGCTCGACATACCTGCACACAGGTGTGGGATCTGTGTGCAGGTCCCAAACCTGCACACAGAAATAACACCACATGAGACCAGAAGACATGGCAGGATGTCCAGAATACCCCCGTTGAAAAGCGGAGGTGCAACAGGTACTCTGAGAGAGAACTCTATCAACATCAGAGGCCCGAGACTGTTCAACACGCTTCCACTACACGTAAGGGACATAACTGGCCGACCCCTCACAGTGAGAGAGAACTTAACAGGCACCTCCAAAGAATACCTGATCAACCACGCTGTGATTCATACGTCAGGCTGCGAGCAGCCGCGTCCAACAGCCTGGTTGACCAGTCCAGCAACCAGGAGGACTTAAATGGGAACTGAACCCTAAAATTCATCGTTTAACTAAGTAACAATCTCGAAAAACTAGTTACACAGTTTAATGTATATGACAATAGTCTTTAGGAATAATATACTTACACATTACTTGAACATCTTAAGCTCTCACACACAGAAATCACAATAGCGTGATGCATCAAATGAACAAATCCACAAGGGTAGCGTCTGGGATGCTCTCGGACGTAGGTTCGAATCCTCGTCACGGCCCTTGTGGATTTGTTCAGCTGGAGCAAGATTCACGAAGCAGTTACGCAAGCACTTACAAACGTGTACATCTTTCCTGAATCTTTGGCGGCTTTGTTTACAATTATTAAACAGTTAATGAGCTCCGAAGCACCAAGAGGCTGTTTATAACAATAACAACAGATGATTGGCAAGTTTTCACGCTTGTAAACTGTTTAATAAATGTAAACAAAGCCGTCAAAGATTGAGGAAAGATGTACACGTTCGTAAGTACTTGCGTAACTGCTTCGTGAATCTGGCTCCTGGCTCTTTCCCTCCCTATCCTACTACCCCTCCCCTCACCTCTCCTCTCCGCTCCCTTCGTCCCAGTCGACCCTAGTCGCCTAGCCTAGGGTTAGGGTTATTTATATTGATTTCCCGCTGGATGAGCGTCGGCGCGTGGAGCTCCTCCTCCCAGTGCACGTTAATATCAACCAAACCACTCCCGTAGGAGCAACAGTTCAACATCACGTTCTTCACCCATTACAACACTTGAAAAACAACATTCAGATCTTGCCAAAACCATTTTGCAGTCACTGTATTCAATTTATGATTCTCATAAATTGATAAATGTCGTTCCTAAATGAAATCTATAATATACGGTATATAATTACAATAATTACATGTTACGATGTTATTATGACGCTTGGGTTAATAATGTACAGTACTGTAATTTAATGTAATATTTATGAATAAAGTTATTTAATTTAAATTTGAATTTAAATTTGAATTTAAAAGGAACATTTCAAAGCCTACACTTGGCACATGGACAACTTCCCAAATGGGTGAAGAACCAACCGCCCGTCGAGTCATGACCGCTAACATTGGTCAACTGCTAAAAATAGCACCCATAACATGAGTGCAAGTTTTCAATCATTTAGAGCTCGTTGTAAGGAATTCAGAGTAGCCTTTCTCCCTGTGACACACAGCCACACTCTTTATCTACTTCACCCTCATTCCCAATCATTTGTTCTTCATTCACAATAATCTTCCTTCATTCCCAATCGCCTTCATTCATTCCCAATCCCCTATACCCGTCCTGTGCAACCCAATCTCCTAATAGAGCGGTGCATTTTGACGTATATTCTAAGGCCAAAAATCGTCGTACTTGAAAATGATAGCGGCTAGAGAAACTGAAATAGACCCGTTTTCTGTTTTGGGTCCTCTGGTTGGTTTGGATAAGGGCACTTATGTACAACAGATTTTTGACATTGAGAAACCTTTGGAGGACCTGTTGTCCTGTGAGTGGTAGTGGACCCCCATACCTATCCTGAGAGTAGTAGTGGACCCCCATATCCATCCTTGTGAGTGATAGTGGACCCCCGTACCCATCCTGAGCGTGGTAGTGGACCCCCGTACCCATCCTGAGCGTGGTAGTGGACCCCCATACCCATCCTGAGCGTGGTAGTGGACCCCCATACCCATCCTGAGCGTGGTAGTGGACCCCCATACCCATCCTGAGCGTGGTAGTGGACCCCCATACCTATCCTGAGCGTGGTAGTGGACCCCCATACCCATCCTGAGCGTGGTAGTGGACCCCCATACCCATCCTGAGCGTGGTAGTGGACCCCCATACCCATCCTGAGCGTGGTAGTGGACCCCCATACCCATCCTGAGCGTGGTAGTGGACCCCCATACCCATCCTGAGCGTGGTAGTGGACCCCCATACCCATCCTGAGAGTAGTAGTTGTCTATATATTATATATGGCCGCGTTATAGGCCTATCCTTCGTACCACATAGCGTCTAGACCTAATAATAATTATATTTGAATATATACAGAACAAGATTCAGTGGTTAAAACAGTAAATAAATGCACATTTATGGCGCCTGCCCTTATATGCTTCATACGTGATCACGTGACACAGCTTCCTTCACGTGTACTCACCTAGTTGTGCTTGTGGGGGTTGAGCTCTGGCTCTTTGGTCCCGCCTCTCAATTGTCAATCAACTGGTGTACAGATTCCTGAGCCTACTGGGCTCTATCATATCTACATTTGGAACTGTGTATGGAGTCAGCCTCCACCACATCACTGCTTAATGCATTCCACCTGTTAACTACTCTGACACTGACAAAGTTCCTTCTAACTTCTCTGTGGCTCATTTGGGTATTCAGTTTCCAACTGTGT
The DNA here is from genome assembly GCF_040958095.1 of Procambarus clarkii. NCBI lineage: Eukaryota > Metazoa > Arthropoda > Malacostraca > Decapoda > Cambaridae > Procambarus > Procambarus clarkii. The sequence goes on from NC_091238.1 coordinate 18,511,009, forward strand.
TCCCTCGTTCGCGTCCCACCCGTGGCATGCGGAGGTACCTACCACCCGTGTGGAGGTATGCCGTTGTTAATCCTAAGACAGAGGGAACTAACTGCTCAATCATGTGGACAATCCTCAACCATTATGTGCGGACAAACAACCAAGCTATGTGGTCTGCCTCGCCCATCAACCCAAGACCTCAAGGAACGTCCGTTGAAATACGTTGACGCTCACAACTCACATTATACTCTATAAACTGTTTAAAATGCATCAAATAGTCTCGCTACAGGATTTTAACCCTAATAATACCTAGCAATATTTTGTAAAATTGTATGTATTTCTCTCATCATACAAAGCAATTAATATAACGCTAATTGGCAGTCACACGAGCCTAAAACTGGATGAGTCGTGTGATTTGAAATTCCAGTTATATTTCCTAGGGTGAGCAAGGCCGGGCTAGCTGGGAATACAAGAAATTAAATAAATAGTGGTGGGAAAAAACAAAGTAGCCTGTGTTGCCAGCACGGTGTCCGTCATTTTTGGCCCGCTTTTTTTTCGGCCGCGATGGCTTTTGCATCAATTTATTGTTTAATGTCAACATTCCATTAGAATGGAATGTTGCATTAAACACATTTCTCACTATGAACACGATGAGAAATATGTACACAAAAATCGACCAAATTTATTCAAAACCACGTAAGGAGAAATTGAAAGCAAAAGTCAAATTTCAACCTTATAAATTAATGAGCCTAAATGCTATTCAAACTTAATGACATTAAATAATATACGTAAACTCAGGCCAAATAGAAATTCACTCGAAATAAATATGAAACGAGTTCAAAACTATTGAAGGTTCGTAATAGACGTTAGAGTTAAGAGGTCAACACTCTTCATAACAAAAACGAATGCGGAACTTTACAAGAGAGAGGGAGGGAGGGTAGTGGGGGGGGGGGTAAGGAGGGGATTAGAGGGATGGTGGGAGGGGGATTAGAGGGATGGTGGGAGGGGGATTAGAGGGATGGTGGGAGGGGGATTAGAGGGATGGTGGGAGGGGATTAGAGGGATGGTGGGAGGGGGATTAGAGGGAGGGTGATTAGAGGGATGGTGGGAGGGGGATTAGAGGGATGGTGGGAGGGGGATTAGAGGGATGGTGGGAGGGGGATTAGAGGGATGGTGGGAGGGGATTAGAGGGATGGTGGGAGGGGGATTAGAGGGATGGTGGGAGGGGGATTAGAGGGATGGTGGGAGGGGGATTAGAGGGATGGTGGGAGGGGGATTAGAGGGATGGTGGGAGGGAAGGGAAGGAAATAACGACACTGAATGTATTTTAAACTAAGCTTACGTACTGACTGATTTGACCTTAATTATAACAAGTGTCATATTCCTGGCTGTTATATCAAACTGTCATATGTAGTAAGCTTCTAGTGAGAGAGTGAGAGAGAGAGGGGGGGAGGGGGGTTATCTATCAGTAACTACAAGGAAGTGGGGTCTACCTCTTTATGCCCAGACTACTAGCTTTGTTGTACCTGTTGCCTTATAACCTATCTATTCTTATGCTTCCCGGGCGGAAACATGCGAGATTTATACCTGATCAACCAGGCTGTGACTCATACGTCACAGTTAGGCTGGTTGATCAGTCCAGCAACCAGGAGGCCTGGTCGACGACCGGGCCGCGGGGACACTAAGCCCCGGAAGCACCTCAAAGTAACCTCAAGGTATGCTCAAATTTCTTTTTTAATCTGGTCTTAAAGCTGTGAATGGAGGTGGCTTCTACAACATCCTTTTTCAGAGGCAGTAGAGAGGAAGGAAAGAATATTGGGAATGAAGAAGGGTGTTAGAACAGAAGGAATGAAGAGAGGTAATAAAGATAAGGGAGGGTAGGAAAGAATGGAGGAAGGAGAGGAAGAATGGAGGGGAGGAGAGGAAGAGTGGGGGAAGACTTGAATCATGCCTGGAGTGGGCCTAGGAGTTCTTCTACTCCCTGAGCCCGGCCCGGGGCCAAACTCGATTTGTGATAACTTGCCCAACTGTCTATTGCTTGGAGCAACCCGCAGGTCCACACATCCGCTACAACCCGGTTGGTATGCATTTCTTGCAAGAACCTATCTCATTGTTTTTTGAAGAAGTCCACCTTTGTTTTGGCAATATTTCTAAATGCAAGAAAGAAAGAAAGGCAGGAAAGGGAAAGCAGAGAAGGATGGATGGATGTATTGAAGGAACATGCTGGTAAGATGGATGGGAGGGAGAGATGGAAGGAGGTGTGGGAGGGGGGAGGGAAGGGAAGGGAGGTAGGGAAAGAATTAGAGGAGGTAAGGAAATAAGGATAGGGAGATAAGGAAAGAAGGAAGAAAGGAAAGCAAAGAAGCAAGGAAGGATAAGAGATACTCCAAGAAAAGCCAGACGTACAAAGGCAAACAGCAATTGGGTTATGCCAGCTTCAGCTAAGGGTACAGGAGCACAACACAGGTGAGCAAAAACTATGGAAGTTGAGGAGAACCAAGGAAAGCAGGCAGACAATGGGATGTGCCACAAATGACCCGGGCTTGAGAACAGCAAAGTGAAGTAGAAGTACTTGAAAAGATAATACAACAGAGGAGAGCAAACCAAGAAAGCAGAGGAACAACTCCAAACATGCACGAACTGCTCTAGCAGTAGTAACAAAGGCAAACAGCAATTATGGTAAGGCAGCTACATTCAGCAACACAGCATCACACACGACAATTGTGTACATGGCTGAAGCAGACTCAGGCCTGGGAGAAAACATATACCAACCAACAGTCACAGGCCAGAAAAATTTTAATTCCAATGACCTGACATGATGAGATCCAAAGCCAAAATATGGGGAGGCACCCAAAATGTGCTATATATCAAGCCAATTGTCATGCCTGAAAATGCACAACGACAAAGACATAAAATGGCACAAACATCTAGCCACCAGATACTTTTTTGAATGTTTTTATTAATAAATACAAGAGTTCTTACACTCTTGTATTAGTGGCTTGTAAAGCCACTAGCATCCATAGTGTTTTGGGCAGGTCCTTAACCTTAATTTTCCCAGCAACACAACTCACCAAATCATTTAACAATCAAGTACCCATTCACTGCTGGGTGAACAGAGGCATAGTTAAGGATTGGTGCCTAGTCAATCCTCCCTGGCCAGGATAAAAACCCAAGCCAAAATGCTCACGAAGTGCTGGGAGTGTCTTACCACTGTGATATGGGGACTTCAAACAGAGGCACGAAATCCAAAGCACACATGAGGGGTGTACTTTAAGGACATATATGCACAGAACCTAGGGCTAGTGCTTGAAGAAGGAGCCCAGCTGCAAGAGACCAGTACAGCATACCATCACCTCATGAGAGGGAATGGTAAACATCTGGCAAAAACAGAAACAGAAGGCAGCCACACTACCTATTAAACCAGAATCCAAAGGCCCACAATGGGATTACACTATGGATAGAAGGAGCTGGAACAACTGAAGAGCAGTCAAACCACACTGAAGGTTAAGGCAACTGAGCACCTGAGAAGATAACGTGAAAGCTGCAGGTTGTCAACAACCAGCATCAGAAAACTCTGACAAGGCTGATGCAAAACAGAATCAAGACATGCAAATGACTGGGTCACAATGCATGTAAAGTGAATATTACTCAATACAATCAATCATCCACCCATACAATAATTCACTAAACAACACAATCACATACAGAATAAATAATTTGTTTATTCAAGATAATAGAATGCAAAAACAATACCATGCATTTGTTAATAAATGTACAGTACCTGCTATTTGCCTCAGCCTTGAACATCTCTTTATAATGGCATTCACATCTTCTACTAGAGTCCGCTCTATCTCTACACGTTACGTACCTTGAGAAAAGAAAAAGAAAAAATTAGAGCATGATATTGAACAAACTAAAACTGTACACAATATATTAAGCAATCACCAATATTCTTTACCAAGTTACAGTACTAAACAATGCATACACAAGGTACCTTGCGTTTCTTACCTGTTGTTTCCGAAGTTCACTGTGTCTGAGATCTTCAAGGGAACAGCGTGTGGGCGTTCTGCCACCATCCCTGCTCAACCCAACTCCTGTCGCACCCATGCCCAGTGTCCAAGAACCCGTCATAGATGATGACGTCACACCCGAGTTACTAGAGGGCGTCCGGTGATGACCAGACAGACGAGACATGGATGTAGATGGCATTGTTGCTGTGGTTGACAGAGTGGTCGAATGAGTGGTTACTGGGGAAGTTGTATTAGCAGTGGGTGGTACTGAAGGAGAAGAGGGTGTGGGTGGCAAAGGAACTGAAGGTGGAGGTGGGAGGTTATTGGATAATGCATCAGGTGAATGTGGGGCATGGTTTAATGGGGCAGTGGCAACTTGGTAACTGCTGGATGAGCTTGGTGGAGGTGGCAAGGAACGATACATGATGTTGTGAACAGAGGTCATACCAGAGGAGGAGACTACAGTGGACACCCCAGTCACCCCTGGGTAGCCTGAATTTAAGGGAATCGAGCTGCCTGGGCTCCAGCGAGTGGACGTGACAGGAACACGAGGAGCCAATGGAGGTGGAGCCTGGGAAAATGAAAAATAATATCCACTGTAAAACATATTTACAATCTTTATCACTAAACATAAACTATGGGGAGAATTCTGTCTTAGTTAATTATATGATAATCAAATGCTTGACAGTAAACAACTGGATAGATATACAGCTACCAAGATGGTAATCTAAAGGCCAATTCCTCAGTTGTGTTATAGGGCATTTACATACAGAAATTTTGTTTCTTCTGTGAGAGAGAAGAATGGTAGTGGTGAGTCAGATATACCCACACTCTAATGAACCTAACTAGACCTAATCTTGCCTAATTAAATCTATCCTTACTTAACTAAACCTAGCCTAGTGCATGAACCTCAAAACTCAAGACATATGTTTGAAATTCAACATAATAGATATATTACAGTTTTTATATCTACCTCAGTAGTCATATACACTCCATAAATAATTATACATGCATAGAACAAGATATCCATTTTTGTACAATGAACGTGAAGACATTTTTAGATTAGAAAGTTCCATCATTGTAGCTGTTTTCAATCTACACATGTCTGTGGTACCTATGAAAGAATACATAAACCAAACTGACTAAGCTATGGTCATTAGGTCCTGGAAGTGATAATATAATATTATCACATTAATAAAGCACACTTGACATGATGAATATAAATCTGTATATGAAACACTTTTTAATTTAGAAACCATACTTGTGCTCAGTCTCAAACCCATTGTTGATGTGACGATGTGCAGTGAATTTTGTAACTAGCTCATCAAGATTGTAACTTGCTTAGCTAAATGAATTGTGGGGTTCAGTCCCTGAGCCCATTATGTGCCTCTGTAACCCTTTCCACTAATGCCCACAAGATGGGTATGGGGTGCATAATAAATTAACTAAAACTAAACTCAATATGAATTCATTTAAGACCTAAATTTGCAAACTAGTATATTAATCCTCATGCTGATATGCACAATAGGCTGTGGCTTTTGTAAATTTTTTACTTGTGCTTTATGCTAATACTTTTCAAAAAATTAAAAAATAAAATTAATGGAAAACATGTCTTGATAATGGTCCAGGACGGACCGAAACATCGTCGTTTCTTCGTCATCTGGTGTGTGGTTTAGTCATCATATTTTAAGCCACATTATTGAGACTCATCGTCTGCTTAATTGCAAATGATGTGGATCAAATGCAAGATATCCTCAAATCTTCCTGTACAGCATCATCATATAATGAAATGAAATGAATCAATCTTTTTTCTAACTGTGAGAATGATCTATTATCCACTGCACTCACTACAATGAACTTGTAAATTACTAGCTGTGTTGTACCTATGTACACTCTAACGTCCACTCCCAAAACATGCAATCTGCATTTATTCTTTACAATATACTGGAGCATACGTGTAGTGGACTATGGCAGTTGTTCTACCCTCAAAGTCCAGCCCAAGTCCAGGTTTGACTTGTGATAACCTGGTCCTAAAGGCTGGTACTTGGGAGTGCCCTTCAGGCTCACATAACTAGTACAACCTAGTTGGTCTGGCACTTCTTTTCAGGAAATTTTCTAATTGTTTCTTGAACATGTCCACTTTTATTCAGACAACATTTCTTATGTTTGTTGGGAGGGTACTGAATAACCATCTTGAGGTTATCTCGAGATGATTTTGGGGCTTTATTTTCCCCACGGACCGGTCCTCGACCAGGCCTCCATCCCCAGGAAGCAGCCTGTGACAGCTGACTAACACCCAGGTACCTATTTACTGCTAGGTAACAGGGGCATAGGGTGAAAGAAACTCTGCCCATTGTTTCTCGCTGGCGCCCGGGATCGAACCCGGGACCACAGGATCACAGTCCAGCGTGCTGTCCGCTCGGCCGACCGGCTCCCATATACCAATGATATTCATGCAGTGTTCTCTGATTGCATCTATGGCACCTCTACTCTTCATAGAATCTGTTCTACATTCCCTACCATATATTTCGCTCCAGTATGTAGTTATTTTGGTCTGCGTGAATTTGGGGTATTTCCCATCGAATTTACTTCCAGTATCTTCGATGTATGTAATTTATGATACCTCTCATCTTTCTAGGGAGTGCATTTTTAGGGTTTTGATATGCGTTCCAATAATTTAGTTCCATTATTGTGTCCTTCACAATATGCATTTTTTCACATTTCTCATTCTCAACAACTAGTCATCTTGTTTTAGGTCTAGGCCTTATAATAAAGATCTATGATACAAACAAAATAAATATGGATAATGAAAGCAATCGAGGATGAAATACAATTTCAGGAATATGGCTCAAGATGCTGTACTGAAGATCTTGCATCATAACTCACCATATCGTTCTTGGTGTAAATATATTCACCAAAATACCGAGGTCTGGCTCTCCCAGCCGTGCCATTAAGTGAAGGAGAAGTGGAAAAGGGTCGCATGGAAGCTTCAGGTCGTGGAGGAACCTGCAAGCACAACAATAAACGTGAGATATACACGTTTACAGGACAATGTGACATACACATTTACAAAACAGTGAGACATACAAGTTTATGAAACAGTGATTTTCCCAAGTATTGTACAGTACAGTACTTGGTACTGTACAGTACTTGGTATTATTCAGTACCTAAGTACCTTATAGCACACTTTGTGAGAAACAGAATGACGTGTTTTAGTACAGAGCTAGTAATGTTAAAATAGGAACTGTTTTTGATTAACTATTTATTATATTAAAAATTGAAATTCATTAAAGGAGTGAACAACAAAAATTAGATCACACATGAATCTTGGATCATAAATAGGAGGCTTGGCATCAAGTCTGAGCATAATCAGAGAATTATGTATAAAGTCATATCGGCTTAATGCTTTCTCCTCATAATTGCCTTATGTTAGAAAATTATTGTGTTTTTTCTCAAAAAGTTTATAATAATTTTATTTTTAAACTAAATAAGCTTACAGTGAGAAAGGACCTGGGTGTATGATGGCTTAGAAATACAGTATTGTTATAGATTTATTGAACATGTTACCAGGTATTAGAATATACGTCGGGTCACTTAATTGTTTCACACATAAGTTAGCCAAACATATGAATTGGACTTGTTGGACATAAGAGTTGTCTTGTAGGGACCAATAATATTTTTTACAGTTTTCATTATTCTTCTTATGATTGAATACAACAATGAATGTAGATTATACAGTAATTTGGATGAAAAATAAAAAGCTAAACATGTTTTGATTGAAGGCAATCAAGTGCAAGATACCCAGTTGCTATGCCAGATACTGGATAATACAATTTATATTAATATTCTTAAAAGCAAACATTGTAACTCCTCCCTTTATACATACATTTAATACATATGGACATACAAAGTTAGAAAGAGAATGAGTGAGGTGTGGGAATATGGATGGTGGAACTATAGTTTGGTTGTTGGGTTTGGGGGTTTTGTGTAATAACCTCAGTGTAGTAACAGGATGAGAGCTATGCTTGTGGTGCCCTGGCTTCCCAGTACCCTGTAGCCAGTATCTCTTCCCTGAGAGAGAGAGAACTCTATCAACATCAGAGGCCCAAGACTGTTCAACACGCTTCTACAACACATAAGGGGCATAACTGGCTGACCCCTCACAGTGTTCAAGAGAGAACTCAATAAGTACCTCCAACAGATACCTGATCAACCAGTCTGTGATTCATACATCAGGCTGCAAGCAGCCGTGTCCAACAGCCTGGTTTACCAGTGCCTCCCACTTAGTGACGATCGAGTTTGAATTCTTTGTAAAGAATTTCATTGTTCTTCAACTTTTTAGGGTTTTGAACATAAAAGTAATTATTACATATCATGCCATGGGTCACAAAAAAATTAGTGGTAAAGTTCAACCCTAAGAAAACACATGAGAGGATGACCATAGAACAAAAGCAATAGATCATTTATAAACTTGAAAATGGTACACAGGTTGTTGAACTAGCTAGGTCGTACAACAAATCTATGTCAACGATATGCACTGTAATTGCTATGAAAAAGACATTATGAGTGCTAACGTGGCAAAAGATGCACTGTATCAACAATCATGAAACAAAGAACACAAACACTGGAGGATGTTGAAAAGTTGTTATTAATTTGGATACACAATAAGGAGTTAACAGGTGATAGCGTTTCAGAGGCCAACATTTGTGAAAAAGCAATGCTATTGCATGAAGATCTTATAAAGAAAACCCTTGGAATGAGTGATGCAGAAACGAAAGTGTTTAATGCAAGCAAGGGGATGGTTTGAGAAATTTAGAAAAAGAAGTGGCATTCACAGTGTTGTGAGAGTTATGAGTGTTGTGTGTTGTGAATTGGTGGAGGAACACAGCGAAGAACTGACCACTGAAGAAATCCTAGCCCTTCACAATGAGTGGCAACAAGAGGCAGCTGAGGAAATTTCTTCAGGGAAGGAGGAGGCAGTACAGAATGTCCCTTCCTCAAAAATTAAGAAGTGGTGTAGACTATGGGAAGAAATAGAAATTTTTGTTGAAACGACTCACCCAGAGCAAGCTGTAGTAAGCCGTTGCCTTAACCTTTTTAATGACACTGTGATGCCTCACTACAGACAAATGTTACAACGTAGGGAAAAACAAGTCTCTATGGTAAGGTTTTTAGTAAGAAACCAAGCAGTGAGCCACAACCAGGTCCTAGTGGTATGCAGGCAAAATGTAGGAAATAGTGTACTCAAGAGAAGTCATCAGTGCCTGATGTTATAATGGAAGGGAACTTCCCATCCAAACACTAACACCTCTCCTCCCCTCCTCCTCATCGTCTTCCATATGCCAACAAGAGTCGTCAATAAAGGTAACCATTAACTTGTACATACTATACTATGCTACTAAATATTTATGTGAATTAGGTATGAAATGTATTTTGAAGTTAATATTTTTGGGAGTGTGGAACGGATTACAGTAATTCAATTTACATTATTTCTTATGGGAAAATTTGTTTCGGGTTGCAAATTTTTGGGTTACGAACCATCTCTGGGAACGAATTAAATTTGTAAACAGAGGGGCCACTGTACTGTATTAGGTCTCAGATAGTGTGTATTAGGCCTAGGAAGGTTAGGTTAGTTTAGTGTGTCTTTGCAACATAAATACAAAATCTTTTTTGTTTTGTCCAAATTCAATAGTACCAATTTCTACTTTCTAATCGTGTTGTATGTCGGTATATGTAGATTAGATAAGATAATGTACATTCAGGTAAAAGTACATACATTCAAATTAAGTTACAAATATAATGTTGGATTTTTAGAAAGAGCTAGTACACACTATGCCTAAAGCCACTAATACGCACAGCGTTTCGGGCAAAGGTACTATGGTCCTCATTGTTACTATAAATGCAGTACTAGTACTACCAAAACAGGAGGATGGGCTGCCCTCCCTCAGAGGCACAGAGAGCAATGATATTTGTTTTCACAACCTCACCAGGAAAGAATACCAGAAAATCAGCGAGTCAAAACAAATGACTGCTGGACTGCCTGGAGCTCCATGTGCCCAGGGTTTCCTTCCTAGCACTGTCTATCCTAGCCCCTAGCGCTGTCCTTGTCCTGCCAGACTTATCTTCTCTGGAGTGTTCAGGAGTCACTCCCTTAAGGGTCCACCTCGCTTGTGGTGGCTCTCGCCCAGGCTAAGTCAGGTGTCTTGTGGTTCTCCTGTCTTAACCTGGGTTGGGTGCGAGATTGGTTAGTGGGTTGCACTTGGTGGTGCACCCCTCAATGTTTCTGGTGTGCCGAGGTTGGCCTTCACAGCTGCGAGAACCAAGCTGTGTCAGTTTACTTTTAGGTCTGGCATAGTGCCTGGGTGTCCTGCTTGGTTTACTGAAGTCTTCAGGTTCTGGAAATACCCTGCAGGTTCAGTGGTTTTATGGATATTCTTCCTAAGCCTGCTCTCACTTCGTGTGAGTTTGATACATTGGTCACCGTCCATGTCACTAGGCAACAATCATTCCTTCTGCCTCTGCCATGCTGTCTGTTGGATCATTGACACCTTTGACTCTTAGTCATGTGAGGTTTGATGTCCCATGTGACTCCTTTCAGACCTTCCTGATGAGGGTAGGACTTACCAGGCAGCAACTGATTCGCGTGTTCATTTTCCTAAGTTACAATAGTCTATATTATGTGCCCAATTCGATGCCCCGAAGCTGCCTATTAGGTGTTTAGGGACCCGTAATTGGAGGTGTTGGTGAACTCCAACTTGGCTTTGTCCACACCTTTTTTTCTTTGAGTACAGTTCCCCTCCTTCCTCTATTCCTTCTCCACTGCTTCTGGCCTTGAAGCCTCTAAGGGGTTTCCATGTCAGGGCAGGGTTTAGCTTAGGATATGGCTCAGCCAGCTCCGGGAGGATGCCCCTCCCAGGAATTATCTTTTTTAAGATAACATGTTTAAATGTATCTAAACAACTGAAAGTACGGTTTAATAAAATATTAAAGCATTATTTTGAAACACTATACATTGATAATACATTGATGTACGTACTGTGTGGCCATAGTGAAAAAATGGTATAAATCAGAAATTTTTGTATCTGAAGTATAGATCTCTAGCTGTGTTAATTTTAGTTTAGTGACCCACTTCCTCCAGCTATTTATTTTGTATCCACAACATCAAAAGAAGTACAGCACAGTATTGCTGTAAATTTAATATAAAACCTCACAAGTGAGCAAATGGTCCAAAATATCAGTCAAATGGTTGTATCTTACTTCTGGTGGGGTGTCTGAATCACTGTCACTGTCGTTGCTCATGGTCGTGTTGCTGTTGTTGCTGCTGTTGCAAGTGGGCCTGATGCTGTCGTTGACAAACCATCGTGGGCTTTCAGAGTCCTGTGGAGATTCCCGATTGTACGAGAGGTTATCAAATCGTGACACCTGCAAAATAATGTCTTTGTATTATGCATCATATATAAATATACAGTATAGAATAGATCATAATTACCAAACACACCATATAATATATACTTCATGTGTGGTTAGTTATAAATATCTTTCTTACCGTGTACATCCAACCTTCACTATAAGCTAAGATGTCAGTGCATGTTTAATCATGAATACCAAACTTAATCCTTACACTGCAACAAGTGAAATAACAAGTAAATCAACATTGCTTTCATCACAAAAATCAAATATTAAATAGAATAAAATACCCTTTTCTGGGAGGCCTCAGTGGCTCCCCAGTGCACTGACAGATGCAGCCACAAAACTACCACACCTCTGGACTTGTGCTGGGCTACCAAACACAAGAATCACAAACACAAAATGAGCCCACAAGAATCTGGTGGGCTCATTTTCAGAATTGCTCAACTTTCAGAACCATCTCCAGACCAAAACTACCAGCCATCCAACATATTTCTACTTCCCATATTTTCCCACATACCTTCACTACCCCATACCAGTGTACCTGGATAAGGTTCTGGGAGTTCTACTCCCAAGCACGGCCCAGGGCCAGGTTTGACTTGTGACTGGGACATAAGAACAAAGGTAACTGCAGAAGGACTATTGGCTCATACGAGGCAGCTCCTATTTATAACCACTCATATACATGTCCAACCCATGCTTGAAACAATCGAGGGACCCCACCTTCACCATGTTACGCGGTAATTGGTTCCACAAATCAACAATCCTGTTATTGAACCAGTATTACCAAAGGCACTGGAGGGACCTGGCCCTCCAATGCCTTCCATATACTGTACTGTATATATCTGTTGATACTTTTCTAGTCTCCTCTTATTTCTTTCTCCGTCTTATCCAGAAAATCCAATTCCACCCCACTACTATCCACCCCCCACCCCCTCTCCTTTACTCTACGCAGCCTATCCATACACCTGAACCCAGTCAGTACTCCCACTCCCAGGCAGAATACTAGTCAAACCAAGGATAAAATAATAATTTAGAACCTGAACATTTGACAGTCCATCACCAATGATGATGGACTGTCAAATAAAGCAGATTAACTCAAATACCTGATAACACAAACCCCGATGTAACTGCAATTCTCAACACTAAAATAATTAGTAAAATAATAAGTATCAGGTAACATAATGAGAAATGACAGAAAGGGGAAGCAGTGTTGTGTAACTGGTCAGAAGAAACAAGACTTTTGCAGATACAGTATCATAAACTGAAGAGGCAAATATAATGTAACTGGAAATAAAAGGAATGTTCAAAGCTAGAACAGCAGAGATAGAGTGCACAGATGGAAACTATAGACACTGATGAGTTACAGAAATGTTTGAAAATTATTAAACACAGTAAATATGCACAAGTGAGGCTACAAAGTACAACAGAAAAAATCAATTATCACTACATCAACCTAAAATTAAATATCTTTCAGGTAATGTGATGCATATTACAAACAAATAAATGTGGGGTACATATTCCTCTAAACACCATAGTGGAAAATTATCCCAATAAACAAACAAACAAGATAATAAAGTAATTATGCCTGCAGACAAGCACTGCAGAAACTGTAATAATAACTGGAATTTATCCCAGTTATATAAATGGCAGGTGTGTCAAACTGAAAGAAAGTTGTTTCTAGGAGAGAAGCATGAGCAAGTCTCACCTTATCAACAAACTCCTGAGTGTCTGTGTGGGCAATTTGGAGGTGTAATGGTGTGGGCGGTGTCTTGCGGGGTGGCACGGGCGGCTTGGTCTCTCCGGAAGGTGTCACTGAGCCGCTGGCATTACTAGTGATGGCAGCAGCAGTGTCATTGGACATGTGGAAGTATTCTGGGTTGTCCACAGCTGTTGGCAAAGACAACTGTTGTAGATAAGGCTAAAATAAATACAGAACATGTTAGAAAAGTCTACAATAGTCTATGCTAACCTGTGCTGGTATACTATGAAGTAATCAGTTCATAAACTACATTCATTTAAATAGGATACAATCCAAGTGAGTGAAAAGATATGATCATTCAGTTATCACTCCCTCTGCCATGACAACATAATCCTGCACAGTTTGTGTTAACCCCTTAAGCTGCATGGCTTGTAATATTATGTTTTGTGTATGAAATGAATGGAGAGCTGTTTTCATAATATTTCATTTTACCATGTGGCAGCCAGTAGAAAATTGATGGTTAAGAAATGACACTTTTGCTATCAATATATGACTCTGTAGCTCAAATAAGTTAACAACAAATAATACAATTTACTTTGATATTGATATAAAACTATTACATTACATGTACTTGATAAAGCGTAAAAAATAGTTTTAACAATCAATATATAAACTGGTATTATTACTGCTTTGTAAATAGTAATAAATATTAAAGCCATTTATATACAGTATTAGAAAATGTATTAGAGTTGACCAGACCACACACTAGAAGGTGAAGGGACAACGACGTTTCGGTCCATCCTGGACCATTCACAATCGACTTGAGAATGGTCCAGGACGGACCGAAACGTCGTCATCCCTTCACCTTCTAGTGTGTGGTCTGGTCAACATACTTTAGCCACGTTATTGTGACTCATCGCCTGTATTAGTTATAATACAGAATAATTCCTATGTAATAATGAGTGTAGAGTTGAAGCCTACATACAAACACACTAAGCGGCATGTGGCCAGCAACAGCAAAATTAGTTTCCGAGCATGACTTGTGAATGCACAAGACCAGTATTATGGTAAGAATAATTTTGTATACTAATATTCCTACACCTACCTTCCTCATTTGTGGGGTTGTTGGACTATTTCAAGTGAAGGTTTGACATACAGTATAGGAATGAGTTTAAGTGGATATAAATAGTAGCACCTTGTACGGGCCAATAGGTCTTCTGCAGTTTCCTTATTCTTATGTTCTTATAAATTTCTTTCACTCTTTAAACAAATATATATGCCCCTTCCCCCACCACCAGAGATCTAAAGGAAATTCTTAAAGTTCTTGGTAGGATAAATAAACCCAGTTGCTGAGACACTATTGTTGGAGATCACAAAGTTTATCAACAATGGCTGCTATGACTGATCCCAGATATAATTAAACCCTTCTTCTTCTGAGCATCCCTTTGTGCCCTAAAGATGAAAGATGGTGGTGCTGGATATTTGGACTTTTGAAGGAACTACTGCTACAAAGAGATGGCTTACTGACTATCAACCTCTCCCTGAAAGATGATCAATGGGACCAAGCAACACCACCAGTTATTCTTGGTTGTATAGGTGTATGCAAGGCAACACAGAAAGCATTGCCTGCATTCTTATCCTCGACCAATGTTGCAAGTAACTTAGTGAGATCCTACCAAAGTACTTAAGAGACTCCACTGGGATTCATGATCCCAAATTCACTGAAGAAGCCAGCCAGTGGGACACTCTTACAGGCTCAAACCCCAACCAAGTTTTCTGAACAACTACAAACAGGCTAAATGGGATAATCCCATAGTGGAGAACATAGCTTCAGCAAAGCTGGTGGCAGCTTCTGGCAAGGATAAATCATGCCTCCTCACTATGCAAGCCCTAAATGCATCGGTAGACCAATTTGGCAGACACGGTCTCCTCTGTCATAAATCGGAGGGAAAGATTGCTAGACATAAAGCATTCCACTATGACATCATTAAGAGAAGTTTGGCTACAGATAAATGTCCAGCACAAAGGGAACCTCAAATGTGCAGACCTGACAAAAAGTCATAAACATCAGATTGAGTTACCCTGCATCCATGGAGGGATGGTAAACATGTTGTACCTGGAGCATACCTGGAGAGGGTTTTGTGAGTTGCTCTACTCCCTGAGCCAAGCCTAGAGTCAGGCTTGATTTGTTATGACCTAGTCCAACAGGCTGTTGCTTGGAGTGGCTCGCAGGTCTACATATCCACCACAACCCAGTTGGTGTGGCACTTCTTGTAGGAACTTATCTAAATGTTTCTTGGAGATATCCACTTCAAGAACATTGTGTGGGACTGCACATGTGCATCTACATTACCGATATGTATCTACAGTACAGTAGAGTTGAGGGGTGGCTGCCACCTTTAGGGAGACCGAGAAAACTAATAAGTATAAGAGCCTGGAACATTGTTATAGGTTTGTGTCAATAGGCTCCAAGACCCTGGGCTTACTTGCTTAATACCTGCTTGATGGGGTTCTGGGAGTTCTTCTACTCCCCAAGCCCGGCCCGAGGCCAGGCTTGACTTGTGAGAGTTTGGTCCACTAGGCTGTTGCTGACTCCTGATCACTCTCAAATACTTTTATTATGTGGGACCTTAGTGCAACTGGTCTATAATTTGTACAACAAGGGCCAATGCTTTGCTCCCTCCCTTGTGTAGGAGCTATGTCTGCTGATTTAAGTGCATCTGGTATCTCCCCCCCTGTCCAAGTTCTTCCTCCACAATATACTGAGTGCTTGTGCTACTGGCACTTTGCAGTCTGAGCACTTGGGATACGTGTGCACTTAATTTCCTGAAGGAGGTGGGTGTTATTGTGTTGATTTAGGGGCGACGACGATCGTTAGGTGGGGGGGTGAGGAACTCATTAAGGAAAGAGAGACCCAAGAACAGCCAGTTTCCTGTTCCAGCACCTCAGTGCCGTGATCCAGAAGAAATGTTTGCTGTATCTTGGACATGCATCCTACCTCGACAGAGCTGGATAAGGTCTTCAATGACACAAAAATGGAAAAAGACACGGGAATGGAAATTGTAAATTAAAACCTTATGGATATATTGATGTGGCATGTTACAGGTATAGGTGTGCGTAAAGGAAGAGAGGCAAACAGGTGTGTGGGGTTAGATGTGTGAGGACAGGTATGAAGGGACAGGTGTGAGAGCACAGGTGTGAGAGGGGGGACAGACGTCAGTTTAGTGACGTCAATGAAGTGGACGACGTTACCGCTCAGTAATTTATGACGTCACTACCAATTAAGTACGCCTTTGATATCAAATTATAATCATTGAAGTGTGCAGAAACATATTTGTGTGTGAGCTTTGACAAGTAAGTGTGTATTTACAATTTGTATTTAGTATTTGTGCCTGCAGAATCGAGCTATTAGCTCTTGGACCCCGCCTTTCTAACCAATTTATTTTCCACTATTATGTCTACTAGCACACACTACTACTACTAGTGTGTGTGTGTGTACTCACCTAGTTATGCTTGAGGGGGTTGAGCTTTGGCTCTTTGGTCCCGCCTCTCAACTGTCATCAACTGGTGTACAGATTTTTGATCCTTTTGGGCTCTATCAAATCTACATTTGAAACTGTATATGGAGTCAGCCTCCACCATATCATTGCCTAATGCATTCCATTTGTTAACTACTCTAACACTGAAAAAATTCTTTCTAATGTCTCTGTGGCTCATTTGGGTACTAAGTTTCCACCTGTGTCCTCTCGTTCGTGTCCCACCCGTGCTAAAGAGTTTGTCTCTGTCCACCCTGTCAATTCCCCTTAGAATTTTGTAGATGGTTATCATGTCTCCCCTTACTCTTTTGTTTTCCATGGACGTGGAGTTTAGCGTCCTTAGCCTTTCCTCGTAGAACACGATAGAACTTGTGTGTGTGTTTGTGTAATTACCAAAGTGTAGTTACAGGATGAGAGCTACGCTCGTGGTGTCCCGTCTCACCCAGTACTCTTTGTCGAATAACGCTTGAAACTATTGACGGTTTTGGACTCATGGCCTCTCATTTAGCTTTTTCCAACCGTCTACCACCCTGTTTGCAAATGAAAACTTTCTAATGGTTTTTCGGCACTTTTGTTTCCTTAGTTCTTACATACATACATTACATTCTTATACAGTCACCAGCACGCATAGTGTTTCGGGTAAATCCTTAATCCTAATCTTCACCGGAATACGAACCGCCAAATCGTTTAACAACCTGATACCCATTTTACTGTTGGGTAAACAGAGGCTACAGTTAAGTACGCTACAGAGGCTCCCCGGCCAGGATTCGAACCCAGGACAGAGCGCTCGCGGAACGCCAGGCGAGCATCTTACCACTACACCACGGAGAACTTGAATCTATGTCCTCTTGTTCGTAAAGTTGCTGGTTTCAGGAATTCCTCTTTGTCAATTTGGTCGATCCCTGTTAGTATTTTGTAAGTGGTGATCATATCACCTCTTTTTCTTCTATCTTCTAGTTATGGCATGTTTAATGTCTGGATCAAGGTGAATCATGATTTCAGTCTATCCACGTTTCGTGCAGTGTTCCATACCTGCTTGATACTTGCTTGATGGGGTTCTGGGAGTTCTTCTACTCCCCAAGCCCGGCCCGAGGCCAGGCTTGACTTGTGAGAGTTTGGTCCACCAGGCTGTTGCTTGGAGCGGCCCGCAAGCCCACATATCCACCACAATCCGGTTGGTCCTGAACTTTTTTTAGGAAACAATCTAGTTTTCTCTTGAAGATGTCCACGGTTGTTCCGGCAAGCATGTATTAACCAAGTATTACTCAAGTATTAATCCATGGTATTAATACTGGTAATAATGTTTGCGTCATCAGTAAACACCGAGAGGTTGGCATCTATCCCCCTCGGGAAGATCATTTACATGTACCAGACACACAATCACTTGTAGAAGTGATCCCTGTGGGACACCGGTGCTAACATCTGTCCACTTGGGAACCTCTCCGCCCACTGTGGTAAGGATGGATGCGGGCGAGGGTGTATTGACACGGATGAATGTGGATGCGGGTGGTGATAGGTGTGGGTGGCAGTGGGTGTGGGTGGCTTCAAAGCACCCTGCCACATCCTATACCCTGTTTACACTACTCTGGCTCAGATAACGTTGGAGTTAGGGATGAGCCCCCAGTCTCCTACTCTTATCTTTGTTTATATTTCTAGATTAATCTTTCTTCTCATCTTAATTTGTTTTATATTTTTACTAAAGTTTACGTTATTCCTCTGCCTTTATATTCATGGGCTTCATAACTACGTATATACCTTCACTACTCACGAGACTGACGCTCCCCCCCCCCAAAACCTTCCTACGAGACATACCCCCCCCCCTCAGACCACCAGGATAGTTATCTAGATATTTATGATGGTCTGAGAGCATATTACGGTTCCAATAATAGTCTACTTGTAAACTGTCAAGTGAACCCTTGTCCCAAACAGAGAATAAGTTATAACTTTATTATATTATAAATTGTTGGTTAAAAATATCAAAAGTATATGCTGAACTCGCTACTCTGAAACGGTCTGAAGAATTTGGGTTTCAGTAAGCAAAATTGTAGGGTATATTCAAATAGTTTTCGAAATTCCTATTTCATGTTTGAGACTAATACATCGTATTAATGTAACCAAAAGTATTAAAACCTGACAATTTTTCTCCCTGACTGCTGGCTACACAGCTAAATATTATTTTTTTATTTTATAATAACATACACCATTATTCACTAATCTCTGATAAAATTAACACAAATTTCCTGCTATCCTTACTTTGGCCATAGTTACATAAAACAGTTATTCTCTCCCTCTCAGTTTCAAAAGTTTACCAAGACTTTCTCAACATAAATGGGGTCAATATTTTGTGTGTTAATATTTCACACCATTAAGCTCCTCCCACCCAACACCACCCACAAGGCAATGGTAGACAATTACATTTTTTATTTAATTGATATTAAAGATATAAGTGAGATAAAGATATATCTCTAGACATGTAATGAGTGTGAGAGAGAGAGAGAGAGAGAGAGAGAGAGAGAGAGAGAGAGAGAGAGAGAGAGAGAGAGAGAGAGAGAGAGAGAGAGAGAGAGAGAGAGAGAGAGAGAGACAGAGAGAGAGAGAGAGAGACAGAGAGAGAGAGAGAGAGAGGAGATATGGGGGGAGGTTGAAGGGAAGGGGGGCAGCAAACAGGACTGAGTGACTAGTCCCCCCCCCCTCCCCAGCCTCGCAGTAACTAATATATTTTAAGCATGAAACTATCATCTCACCACTAAACGATAAGAACATCAGCTGGCGTTCATTTTAATACAACTAAAAATCCATGTAGTGTAAATATACCGATAAATGGGATACAACTCTCAGCGAATACATCCCTGACCATTATAGGGACGGCTTAACACGGGTTAATAATACAACAGGAAACAAAACAAAAAATCCTTTTACGTCAGCACATTAGTCTGTATAACCTCACGTTTTTCTGGCGACTGGCATGCAAATTTGGACCCCCGAGGTCCGTCTCGTGAGACAATTGCCCAGAGGAAGAGTCTCTGAATTGCTCACTTTTCCGGCCAATTCGCACAAACTAGTCTCCCGCATACCATTTTCTACGAAGGTCCAGTTTCCCAGGGTGAATAACCTTCATTATCACCATTGGTGGTTGTTTATGGAGCTGGTTGTCCACACCCACCGTGGTCTGGTCACATCTCGTGCCAGTAGAGTATTCAGAGACGCAAGCAACGGTCCAGCGAAGGGCTGACCGCAAGACCAGCAAGGTTAGTGAGACATTGGTTAGTAGTAACCCACAACAGCAGGCTACCAGTGTGTCCAGCCTCGCAGTAACTACCAGTGTGTCCAGCCTCACAGTAACTACCAGTGTGTCCAGCCTCACAGTAACTACCAGTGTGTCCAGCCTCGCAGTAACTACCGGTGTGTCCAGCCTCACAGTAACTACCAGTGTGTCCAGCCTCGCAGTAACTACCGGTGTCCCCAGCCTCACAGTAACTACCAGTGTCTCCAGCCTCGCAGTAACTACCAGTGTGTCCAGCCTCACAGTAACTACCGGTGTGTCCAGCCTCACAGTAACTACCAGTGTGTCCAGCCTCGCAGTAACTACCAGTGTGTCCAGCCTCACAGTAACTACCGGTGTGTCCAGCCTCGCAGTAACTACCGGTGTGTCCAGCCTCACAGTAACTACCGGTGTGTCCAGCCTCACAGTAACTACCAGTGTGTCCAGCCTCACAGTAACTACCAGTGTGCCCAGCCTCGCAGTAACTACCGGTGTGTCCAGCCTCACAGTAACTACCGGTGTGTCCAGCCTCACAGTAACTACCGGTGTGTCCAGCCTCACAGTAACTACCAGTGTGTCCAGCCTCGCAGTAACTACCGGTGTGTCCAGCCTCACAGTAACTACCAGTGTGTCCAGCCTCACAGTAACTACCGGTGTGTCCAGCCTCACAGTAACTACCAGTGTGTCCAGCCTCGCAGTAACTACCAGTGTGTCCAGCCTCACAGTAACTACCGGTGTGTCCAGCCTCGCAGTAACTACCGGTGTGTCCAGCCTCACAGTAACTACCAGTGTGTCCAGCCTCGCAGTAACTACCAGTGTGTCCAGCCTCACAGTAACTACCAGTGTGTCCAGCCTCGCAGTAACTACCGGTGTGTCCAGCCTCACAGTAACTACCGGTGTGTCCAGCCTCACAGTAACTACCAGTGTGTCCAGCCTCGCAGTAACTACCGGTGTGTCCAGCCTCACAGTAACTACCAGTGTGTCCAGCCTCGCAGTAACTACCGGTGTCCCCAGCCTCACAGTAACTACCAGTGTCTCCAGCCTCGCAGTAACTACCAGTGTGTCCAGCCTCACAGTAACTACCAGTGTGTCCAGCCTCACAGTAACTACCAGTGTGTCCAGCCTCGCAGTAACTACCAGTGTGTCCAGCCTCACAGTAACTACCGGTGTCCCCAGCCTCGCAGTAACTACCGGTGTCCCCAGCCTCACAGTAACTACCAGTGTGTCCAGCCTCACAGTAACTACCAGTGTGTCCAGCCTCACAGTAACTACCGGTGTCCCCAGCCTCGCAGTAACTACCGGTGTCCCCAGCCTCACAGTAACTACCAGTGTGTCCAGCCTCACAGTAACTACCGGTGTGTCCAGCCTCACAGTAACTACCAGTGTGTCCAGCCTCACAGTAACTACCAGTGTGTCCAGCCTCACAGTAACTACCAGTGTGTCCAGCCTCACAGTAACTACCAGTGTGTCCAGCCTCACAGTAACTACCAGTGTGCCCAGCCTCGCAGTAACTACCGGTGTGTCCAGCCTCACAGTAACTACCAGTGTGCCCAGCCTCGCAGTAACTACCGGTGTCCCCAGCCTCACAGTAACTACCAGTGTCTCCAGCCTCACAGTAACTACCAGTGTGTCCAGCCTCACAGTAACTACCGGTGTGTCCAGCCTCGCAGTAACTACCAGTGTGCCCAGCCTCGCAGTAACTACCGGTGTCCCCAGCCTCACAGTAACTACCAGTGTCTCCAGCCTCACAGTAACTACCAGTGTGTCCAGCCTCACAGTAACTACCGGTGTGTCCAGCCTCGCAGTAACTACCAGTGTGTCCAGCCTCACAGTAACTACCAGTGTGTCCAGCCTCGCAGTAACTACCAGTGTGTCCAGCCTCACAGTAACTACCAGTGTGTCCAGCCTCGCAGTAACTACCGGTGTGTCCAGCCTCACAGTAACTACCGGTGTGTCCAGCCTCACAGTAACTACCGGTGTCCCCAGCCTCACAGTAACTACCAGTGTCTCCAGCCTCGCAGTAACTACCGGTGTGTCCAGCCTCACAGTAACTACCGGTGTGTCCAGCCTCACAGTAACTACCGGTGTCCCCAGCCTCACAGTAACTACCAGTGTCTCCAGCCTCGCAGTAACTACCGGTGTGTCCAGCCTCGCAGTAACTACCGGTGTGTCCAGCCTCACAGTAACTACCGGTGTGTCCAGCCTCACAGTAACTACCGGTGTGTCCAGCCTCACAGTAACTACCAGTGTGTCCAGCCTCACAGTAACTACCGGTGTGTCCAGCCTCACAGTAACTACCAGTGTGTCCAGCCTCACAGTAACTACCGGTGTGTCCAGCCTCACAGTAACTACCGGTGTGTCCAGCCTCACAGTAACTACCGGTGTGTCCAGCCTCGCAGTAACTACCGGTGTGTCCAGCCTCACAGTAACTACCGGTGTGTCCAGCCTCACAGTAACTACCGGTGTGTCCAGCCTCACAGTAACTACCAGTGTGTCCAGCCTCACAGTAACTACCAGTGTGTCCAGCCTCGCAGTAACTACCAGTGTGTCCAGCCTCGCAGTAACTACCGGTGTGTCCAGCCTCACAGTAACTACCAGTGTGTCCAGCCTCACAGTAACTACCAGTGTGTCCAGCCTCGCAGTAACTACCGGTGTGTCCAGCCTCACAGTAACTACCAGTGTGTCCAGCCTCGCAGTAACTACCAGTGTGTCCAGCCTCACAGTAACTACCAGTGTGTCCAGCCTCGCAGTAACTACCGGTGTCCCCAGCCTCACAGTAACTACCAGTGTCTCCAGCCTCGCAGTAACTACCAGTGTGTCCAGCCTCACAGTAACTACCGGTGTCCCCAGCCTCACAGTAACTACCAGTGTCTCCAGCCTCACAGTAACTACCAGTGTGTCCAGCCTCACAGTAACTACCAGTGTGTCCAGCCTCACAGTAACTACCAGTGTGTCCAGCCTCACAGTAACTACCAGTGTGTCCAGCCTCACAGTAACTACCGGTGTCCCCAGCCTCGCAGTAACTACCGGTGTGTCCAGCCTCACAGTAACTACCAGTGTGTCCAGCCTCGCAGTAACTACCAGTGTGTCCAGCCTCGCAGTAACTACCGGTGTCCCCAGCCTCACAGTAACTACCAGTGTCTCCAGCCTCGCAGTAACTACCGGTGTGTCCAGCCTCACAGTAACTACCAGTGTGGCCAGCCTCACAGTAACTACCAGTGTGGCCAGCCTCACAGTAACTACCAGTGTGTCCAGCCTCACAGTAACTACCAGTGTGTCCAGCCTCACAGTAACTACCAGTGTGTCCAGCCTCACAGTAACTACCAGTGTGTCCAGCCTCACAGTAACTACCAGTGTCTCCAGCCTCACAGTAACTACCAGTGTGGCCAGCCTCACAGTAACTACCAGTGTGGCCAGCCTCACAGTAACTACCAGTGTCTCCAGCCTCACAGTAACTACCAGTGTGGCCAGCCTCACAGTAACTACCAGTGTGTCCAGCCTCACAGTAACTACCGGTGTGTCCAGCCTCACAGTAACTACCGGTGTGGCCAGCCTCACAGTAACTACCAGTGTCTCCAGCCTCGCAGTAACTACCAGTGTGTCCAGCCTCGCAGTAACTACCGGTGTCCCCAGCCTCACAGTAACTACCAGTGTCTCCAGCCTCGCAGTAACTACCGGTGTGTCCAGCCTCACAGTAACTACCGGTGTCCCCAGCCTCGCAGTAACTACCGGTGTCCCCAGCCTCACAGTAACTACCAGTGTGTCCAGCCTCACAGTAACTACCGGTGTGTCCAGCCTCACAGTAACTACCAGTGTGTCCAGCCTCACAGTAACTACCAGTGTGTCCAGCCTCACAGTAACTACCAGTGTGTCCAGCCTCACAGTAACTACCAGTGTGTCCAGCCTCACAGTAACTACCAGTGTGCCCAGCCTCGCAGTAACTACCGGTGTGTCCAGCCTCACAGTAACTACCAGTGTGCCCAGCCTCGCAGTAACTACCGGTGTCCCCAGCCTCACAGTAACTACCGGTGTGTCCAGCCTCGCAGTAACTACCAGTGTGTCCAGCCTCACAGTAACTACCAGTGTGTCCAGCCTCACAGTAACTACCAGTGTGTCCAGCCTCGCAGTAACTACCAGTGTGTCCAGCCTCGCAGTAACTACCAGTGTGTCCAGCCTCACAGTAACTACCGGTGTGTCCAGCCTCACAGTAACTACCGGTGTGTCCAGCCTCACAGTAACTACCGGTGTGTCCAGCCTCACAGTAACTACCGGTGTGTCCAGCCTCACAGTAACTACCGGTGTGTCCAGCCTCACAGTAACTACCGGTGTGTCCAGCCTCACAGTAACTACCAGTGTGTCCAGCCTCGCAGTAACTACCAGTGTGTCCAGCCTCGCAGTAACTACCAGTGTGTCCAGCCTCACAGTAACTACCGGTGTGTCCAGCCTCACAGTAACTACCGGTGTGTCCAGCCTCACAGTAACTACCGGTGTGTCCAGCCTCACAGTAACTACCGGTGTGTCCAGCCTCACAGTAACTACCGGTGTCCCCAGCCTCACAGTAACTACCAGTGTGCCCAGCCTCGCAGTAACTACCGGTGTGTCCAGCCTCACAGTAACTACCGGTGTGTCCAGCCTCACAGTAACTACCGGTGTGTCCAGCCTCACAGTAACTACCAGTGTGTCCAGCCTCGCAGTAACTACCGGTGTGTCCAGCCTCACAGTAACTACCAGTGTGTCCAGCCTCACAGTAACTACCAGTGTGCCCAGCCTCGCAGTAACTACCGGTGTGCCCAGCCTCACAGTAACTACCAGTGTGCCCAGCCTCGCAGTAACTACCGGTGTGCCCAGCCTCACAGTAACTACCAGTGTCTCCAGCCTCACAGTAACTACCAGTGTCTCCAGCCTCACAGTAACTACTGGTGTCCCAAGTAACAGCAACAAAACCTCCATTAACAATAACTACTCCGTTTACTTGCTACAATTACTGTTTTTTAGCTGGTATTTTACGGAGGGAATTCAAGGTTACAAACCCCCACAGAATCCCTTCTAAAAGGATGTGATCTATTTAATGCTCTTTTCCGTCCCCCCAAAACAAATATTTGTTTAGAAAATAGCTGTCGAAAGTATTAATGAGACCACTTAAATTAGGTACAGTTAACCTTATTGAAGTAATTAGTACCTTTTGCTTACAAAAAATAACAAGTCTTGTGATATTAATATTTAAGGAATACAATAATTATATAAGTTCTCGGTAACATTAAATCAAGATTAAGAAAACTTGCTTTATGTAAACCCCGAGCTAGTCTAGTTCACTGAGTTTACTTTACATAGACTATTATTACAGACTAAAAAATGCTTACTGAAGGGGTCACTAGGCTGTTGTGGTGGCCTTAATAATCCTCCAGAGTGTGATAGGCTTCAGGTCCAATACCAAACTCTGATACATGGTAAACATATGTTGGCATTCCTGCTGTGAATGAATTTCACAGCGAATCCCAAAACACTGGGATGAGTGGAGGTACCATTGTGGTACTGCAAACTGCATGCCCCTACAGTGTGACTGATCAAACCGTCAAAGAATGATGTGAATAATTCTGCCCTTAAAGTCTCCGTACACACACACTCACAAATTGTAATACAAATAACAAATTTCAATAAAAATTATTTCCAGATTGAAACAAATATGAACTTTGACCTGACCATCAACCAAGAGGCTTCGATGGAAACAGGGTCGCGGTGACATTGATCCTCGGGATCACCTCAAGGAAGCTGGGAATAAAAGAAGAGACCACATAGAGAAAATGAAGACATCATCATGTATACAATTATCATCCAAGACCATTTAGTCGCTAACTCATTCCCAAGAGAATGAGTTGAGGTGGCAACTGTGTTTCATCTTCAGGTTTCTCATTGTCAGAAACAGGAAGCCCCCGTGGGTCTGAGAGGTCTCTTACCTGTGGTTCCCACCTGGTGGCGATCCCCTTGGGGGGAGGGGTCATCTGAGGTCAGAAACAGCGTCGTTCCCAGAAAGGTGTGGAAACCCTTGCTAGGCAAGGGTTTCCTCCTGACCTGAAACCCTTCCTAGGCAACCTTCTTACCTCCCCCCCATCCACAAGATGCAACCCACAATAATTTCCTCAAACTACCATGTACAAATTTAACTGCTTTAGGGTGAACAGACGAATCGGGTGAAAGGAAACATGGCCCGAACGCTCCTGATTTTCCGTGTACCATATATTTTGTAATACCTCTCTGGTCTCGTACTGAACGGGGTGAGAATAGCTTGAGCTACCTCATCCCTTTGTGTGTATTTTACCTCAATAAACTTATTTCAATTTCAATTTCTCTGGTCTCCTAGCTAGGGAGTACATTTTGAGAGCTTTGTGAGGGTGCCAATAACTTCGGTGGTTTATCGTGTCTATGTGTGCCGTATATGTTCTCTGTATTCCCTCTCATTTCAGCTTGTTTGGTCGTCAGACATCGTTATT
This sequence comes from Procambarus clarkii, assembly GCF_040958095.1. NCBI lineage: Eukaryota > Metazoa > Arthropoda > Malacostraca > Decapoda > Cambaridae > Procambarus > Procambarus clarkii. The sequence continues at coordinate 18,537,393 of NC_091238.1, forward strand.
CCTGGATCCTTTCTATTGCTGCTTTTCTTCTATGGGTAGATCTGATGGTCTTGTGCTCAGTATTTTGTTTAAGATTTGCATTTTTTCATACTTATGTACCTGAAAATTTTCACTGTTAAACATATTATTTTCCGTTGTCAAATCGAAAACTTCATTAATATTAGCCTGTAGTTTTTCCGTGTCTTCTACCCAAGTAATTTTCATGCTGACTTTTGTGTCGTCTACAAAGGATGACACGAAGCTATGATTTGTATTTTTGTCTATATCTGACATGAGAATAAGAAAAAGCAGTGGTGCCAGGACTGTGCCCTGCGGTACAGAGCTTTTTTACTGAGCTTGGACTTGATTGGACTGAAACCCTTTTGCCTTCTGCTTGAGAGGAAATTGAATACTCATCGCCCTACTTGACCTGTTATTACAATTGACCTCATTTTATGTGCTATCACTCCATGGTCACACTTTACTGCAATTGTTATTTATACAACGATGCTGGAATGTGTAGACTATTTTCCCGCGCGTCCATAAGCAGCGGGTTAATATTCCAAGTACAATGATCAACACAAATTAAAAAAAAAACTATATTTTGATGCTAGAATTAACTTCTAAGAAAAATATTTAGATAACCTCTAGAGATTATCTCAAGATAACAATATTTTGTTATATTGAAGCCTATGTTCCATTCGGCCACACACACACATTCCCAAGCCTATTCTCTTGATTACCACTTCGTGAAAAATTCCTCGGTCTTGCCCAACCGTATCCGTCAACCGGAGCCAGACGTGGGGGAGTGAAACGATATATAATGAATTACTATTATAATAAATCGCAAGCACAAATTTAATTTTTTACTACATACATAAATATCCTTTTTTAATGTTTTCATATTCATAAACAATGCATTCTGAGTCAGGAATTTATAGGAAATAAAATTTATAACGCCTAATGTTTAAGACTGAATTCCTCAGTAAGAATTGTTCACTTATTTTTACGCAAACAACGAAATCAAAGCAGATTATCCATAATTTCTTCAAATGTATTTCCCCATTCATTGATTACTAAAAGTGTGCATCACATCAAATAATAATAATTTTCAATTTCTGTACAAAAATAATAATTATAATAGTATCACCCTGTCATCACTGGCCGTCTCTTAAAAACATGTGACATGCGAGCCTTCACTGATGAAAGATTCTATATTTATTCAGCTATGTACATTGAAGAGAACACGAGCCCGCCCAATGGGAAGAGTGAGAGCATTGATGTGTCTTAGCCTGAGACACAGTTACATATCTTCCCCCTGCTGTCGCAATGCGGAGCCCCGTTGCTCGCTAGTCATCAGTCATTACACATTTATATATATTGATTTATACAACTTATTAAGTCCGGCACAGATAGGAAACATATAGTCTACGAGAAGGGTATCCTGATTCTCTGTATGTATACACTGATAATTTACTTGGTACAGAACTATGATAATAAAAAAATTATAGTTTATGTATAGATACTAAGCTATTGAGGTTGCTTTAATAACTCGATAGAGGAGTGGCCATTGCCCCACATCAACTAAGTCGAGGATTGTAGACTAGAGGCCTTATTAGCAATGCCATTAATATAACCTTGTTATAAGGAATATAATAAATATATTAATATAATCTTGTTATATTAATCCTCTTGATAAGCCAACCCGTTTTCCTGAATAGAACATCGCATTTGGAACATATAATTTTCCTAAGGCCAAAAACTCGTGTATTAAAAGTGGGAGCGGCTCGCAAAATTTATATGGTCCCGTTTTCTGTTAGTGGGTTATCGGGTAGGTTAGGTTCAGGTCATTAATACCACCGTTTTGTGAACGCTCGGGAGAACGGGCAGCATAAATAGAGATGGGGTCGTGGGAGGTTACTAAACAGCCGTGGACCTCTAATGTGTTCCAATCTACCTATGACACCTCTACTCTTTCACCGGATCTATTCTGCATTTCGGACCATATATTTCGCTCCATTATGTTATTTTACTCTAGAAATTTGAGACTTGGCCTTCCAATATCATCCAGGTATACATTATGTGATACCTGGAAGGCCTGGTCAGAGACCGGGCCGCAGAGACATTAACCCCCGGAATCATCGCTTCCGGGGGTCACTCCTTTCCTTTCCTTTTTGAAGAAAGATTCCTTTCTTGACTACATTTTGAGACCTTTGAGACGGTCCCAATAGTTATGGTGAATTTAGTCTTTAAAACAAACTTCACGTATAAAAAGCAAACTTCAGTAGCCGTTTATGGGGTACTGTGTCATAGGCTTTCTGACATTTCTTTCAAATGCAGTCTACCCTCTCTTCTCTTTCTTGCCTAACTTTTGTCGCCTGGTCATGGCATTCTATTAAGCCTGTGAGGCACGACTTACCATCCCTGAACCCATGCTGGTATATACACTGAGTTTACTTTAGGCCTGGATAATGTTCAGGATTAAAGTATACGTGCTGGTTGGTCAATAAGTTATTGTGGTGACCTTAATAACCCTCCCGATGCTGATAAGCCCCAGGAGGGTTATTAAGGACTAAGGCCAAGCCAATGCATGACGATGGGAACATTGGCGTGTTAGTGGTGATGAAGTGACTTACCGGGATAAAAGTTAACAGGCACCATGCTGATCCTGGTGTTAGGTAGGATGGCTCTCATGTGCTCCGCCTCAGCTGGGTGGTTGAACCGGAAACAGTTACTTCTTCCCAGGCAGATGGTGCAACCTGTCGAAGATGAAACCAAGTTAATGGAGACAGTAAAAACATCAATATAATAATTATAGACAACCTTCGAGGCCTAAAGTGAGCCATTAGACCTATGCGAATACATTGTATAGGTCTAGTCAAAGTCAGTTCTCTTCGTAATACCTTACTATATAATGTGGTTCATTGGTTCAACCTCCGTCACGACAGGGTCCCGTGCGGCAAAAAGTAGAGGGACTGCAGAGGCCCAGAGGAAACGCACCGCGCGCAAAGCTAGAGTAACCTTCCACCTCTGCAGTAGCCAGCCCGTCCTCTGCAGTAGCACCCACCCCCACACCTGCTTCTTGTGTGGGCGAGCCTTCCCCACCCAGATTGGTCTCATCCTCCGTCATCTGACTCGCAGTCACCGACCTTCCACCTGATATATTGAAGTCGTGGTCATCTTCGCATCCGAAAAGACGAACATCATGATATTACCATCATAAGTGACTCGGAAGACATTAGGTCTATAACACTGCTTACCTAAGAGGTATAAAAGGGTTGGGTTATGCAGTTTCCAAGCTCGTAAACTGTTGACAAATATATAAAGCCGCCATGATGGAGGAAATGTACAGGTATTTGAAGCGGTTGAGTAATTGCTCTATTACTCCTGGCAAAGCTATGGGAATGACCACCTGTTCCCTGAGGGAGTATTTCAGAGGTTCTTGTGTGGAAGGTAGAGCATAGAGCCTAGTCTCCTGGCAACACTTGTTTCTGGTTGTTGGAGTCTGTAGCCTACGCTGGCCTGCAGCCTGTAGCCTATACGGCTTTATCGATCCACCTATATAACAGGTAGACTGTATGGTGTAAACCTATAAAGTCTTCAATAGCTATGTCCTCAATGTTTCCAACAATATTTTCTTGTTCTCCCACTTGGTGGCAGGCTCGTCTGGCACTCAGCTCTAAGACAATATTAAGGGCTGACCATCAGTCCAACATAACGGGCTATTCATGCCCGTACCACCTCTTGGCTGGCTTCATCTTCATCAATGCAACTGGTCAGCAACTTGCGTGGTGGTAAACACGTCGCCAGAGCTGGATGGTCCGGTTATCAAGGTAATCTTTGTTATTTACAAGTTTAGTGCGCGGAGTGTAGGCGAGTGACAGAGAGATAGTTATTGATAACGTGTTGGGGACGGCGGCTGATAACGATAGGTAACATACCAGGTGAGTGTAGCTTCGTGATAAAGGTGAGTAGAGAAGAGGTGGGTAAAGGATAGTAATAAAGAGGTGAGTGTAGAATCCTGGTAGAGAAGAGAGGTTATGTTCCAAGGATCAATGTCCCCGCGACCTGGTGTCTGTCCAAGCCTGGTTGACCATTTGGTCAAGCAGGCTGACAGCTGCAGCTGCTCGCAGTTTGACGGATAAGTAGATCAAGTACCCTATGGAGGAGTTTGCCAAGTTCCCTTTTTGAATACCAATAGAGGCCGGCTTGTTATGTCTCTTGTGTTGAAAGGAAAAGTATTTTAAAAGTCTTGGGGGCCCCTAATGTTTATAGAATTATGTCTTACCATACGCATTGCATCTCAACTTTTCAACGGGGCTATTCTGCACATTTGCACATCTAACCCTTTCTGTCATAACCAATAACGCCTCTACAAAATGACAAAACCATGAGGCTCAATAATACAATTAATCTCTCGAAAATATAAAATATAAATTTAGAGTACTTTAGTGTAATGTCTCCGCTGTATAGAAACTACAATGACAACAAGAGGGCTAAATACCATACACACACTTTAACCTGTGAGTGTGGGGTAAGCAGCCTTCAAGCCTAACTTAATGCCAAATAATCTAGCCTATCTAGATTACCAGTACCTCAACCCTCACACGGGATTTCAGATTACACAACTTCACATTTCTTGCATATTTTACAGATTATAAAATTATCTGCAGTAACTATCATATAAGCCATGTAAATCATAATTTAACATTTGCAACAAGGATTCACTATCTTAAAAAAATTAAGTTCATAAGCAATCGAAGCTGTAGATTCAGACATTGTTACACGTGTGTGCTTCATGGTAAGTATATTACAACTGTGTAATTTAATTATCTCACCCCAAGTTTAAATTCCTGAGATAAGCGATTGTTGTGATCCAATTCTTGAAATCATTAGGCTATAAGGTGGACGGGTACCACCTCTGGTTGCGTTTGTAGGGGACCTCGAAGACGACGATATGTGGCATCCTGGCGAGCCTCGTGTGGCACTCGTGCGCGCGTGTGTGTATATGTGTATATATATATATATATGTCGTACCTAGTAGCCAGAACGCACTTCTCAGCCTACTATGCAAGGCCCGATTTGCCTAATAAGCCAAGTTTTCATGAATTAATGTTTTTTCGACTACCTAACCTACCTAACCAAACCTAACCCAGCTTTTTCGGCTACCTAACCAAACCTAACCTATAAAGATAGGTTAGGTTAGGTTAGGTAGGGTTGGTTAGGTTCGGTCATATATCTACGTTAATTTTAACTCCAATAAAAAAAAATTGACCTCATTCATATTGAAATGGGTAGCTTTATCATTTCATAAGAACAAAATTAGAGAAAATATATTGATTCAGGAAAACTTGGCTTATTAGGCAAATCGGGCCTTGCATAGTAGGCTGAGAAGTGAGTTCTGGCTACTAGGTACGACATATATATATATATATATATATATATATATATATATATATATATATATATATATATATATATATATATATATATATGTTTCATTGAATATGACCGCATATTCTGTATTTATTATTTTCTGGTTTAGGGCTTCTATCCCTCTAACTATTTTCTTAGCATCAGGGCTTAATTGAAATAGGAGTTCTCCAAAACTCATTTTCGTACTTTTAAGGTGAAGAAAAGAAGTGATTTACTATAGAGTGTATTACACTTATTTGTATAATTTGCACGACGTCGTGCAAATTATACAAATAAGTGTAATACACTCTATAGTAAATCACTTCTTTTCTTCACCTTAAAAGTACGAAAATGAGTTTTGGAGAACTCCTATTTCAATTAAGCCCTGATGCTAAGAAAATAGTTAGAGGGATAGAAGCCCTAAACCAGAAAATAATAAATACAGAATATGCGGTCATATTCAATGAAACATGTTTGAAAGAAAACCTGCTGCCAGTATACACCAATATATATATATATGTATATATAAAGCCTATTTTTCTGATTATTATATATATGTTAATTTATGTTTATTGGCGTTTGTTTATGTCGCTAAACGTTGTACCGACAAAGCATTAATTACCAACATAAGAATTCGCCTTCAATCTTAAACCTAAAATCCTAACCCAGTGCAATAAAAAGCAGGAAAAGCTTCACATTCCATTGGAGCGCAGCCACAGCGGCGAGGGAGGCGGAGGAAGGAGGAACACTAGGCTAAGCTCCCTTGATATAACACAGAGCCAGTGGTCAAGGTCACACAGGCCCAGACCCACGCACGATACTACGCTCTCATAAACTACCTAGCCCCCTCTATATAGTGCATGATAAGTAGATCAAAATGATTTGTAACCTGCTCATCACAAATGTGTGTTGCTTAGCCTACAGCAGCGGCTGTTGTGGTTCAGTTCTTTAAACCCCCCAACAAATTGTTGGCATTAACTTATGTAACTAACTAGCGTTCAAGACTGTCACATACTTGCTTAAATTAATTCAAGGGTTCAGTTCCTATGCCTATTATTGTTGTAACCTTTCCCACGACTTCTCACGCGATGAGTATGCTATAGATAATAAATTAACTGGACTAAACTCTATACAGCGCAAATTTTACGCAGTTCCGGAGACCATTTGGAAGTCTGATCAAAGAATGTGCTACATAGCCTCCCTGACTTGGCCTTCTTTCGATAAGTCTCACAAGTCAAGCCTGGTCTCAGGCTTGGCGAGTAGAACTCCCAGAAACCCATCAAGCAGGTACTTACTGTTCAAAGGATTATCCCTTAACAAGAGTATTTGGATATTCCCCAAAGAGACCTCAAGCCCAGACCTCTTCAGCCCGCCCCATACCACCCCCATAAAACCCCATCATCACACCTCTGACCTGACCTGACCTGACCTCACTTGCCATGGCTTCCATTTCGCATCACCGCTCTCAGTCCTTTGCCAAGACACACTCAAGTTTATCGCATGACGCTGCCCAATAAACCAGCTCTTCGGGGCAAAATATATTATATTAATAGGATATGATAAGACTGCCCGACCCGCGGTCAACGGATCAATGATTACCTTTAGTGTTTTCTCTCAACACCTGTTACCTTTCTATTACATGTTTGTGTTATTACGTCTTATATTAAGACAACACCTGTCGTAGGTGAACCTCTCTTGCTTCCTTGGTCATTAGGGCCACTTATCCCTGCCAGATCCAGGTGGTGAAGACCACCTAGTCCCTCATATCCAGGTGGTGACGACCACCTGGTCACTACCAGACAGATGGCGAGGTCCACCTGGTCCCTGCCAGACAGGTGGTGAGAACCACCTGGTCACCTCTTCCAATCATGTACTCACCTTAGAACCTCCAGCCTCGTCTCCCCGGTCAGCCTAGTAGTCACCTAGTAGGCCTAGGCTGGCTTTAGCGTTCTCAAACTTATTTCTAATAAATTAGTTAAACATTCCACACAAACCCTAAACTTTTTTCCAAGGAGAAATACCCTGAAAATGTCACCCGAATTCTTAAGCGTTTACAAAGCCCAGAACTCGTCTAGCTATGGGAAGCAATATATCAAGTGATCTTAAACTTTCTTTTAAGAAACACTTATGCCATCACTATTGCAACATCCGTGCCCTTATCACAATCAAAAACAATGTTGCTCACAGTCCTTGCACCTGTTGAGAGAGCATCAACATGCACCCCAGTTTCTGCCGGCAACGGTTATAGTTCAGGGGTGTTTGTTTACGTTTAGTGGTGTTTTAAGTGCGTGTAGCGTGTATGAGGAGCGGAGTGACTCGCCCCGGCCACATCTTAAGACACACTGACAGCTAACTAAAACATCACCTAAATTCACCTGTCTGGTAACTGCTCACTTGTGGGGTACGATAATTGCAATACTTTCCGAAAGTCTTCGGCATCTTTTATGTAACAAATTAATCAAAATAACAGCTTTTAATAATAAACAAGTTGATCCAATGTTCAAGATACACAATAAAGGGAACATGAATAACAAAAATCGATATTAGAAGCAAAAACGACAATTGTATTAAACTGAACTAAAAGTCAGCTGCAAGCACCATCCACTTCCCAAAGGGCCGAAGCCACCCCGGCTGATCTTTAACCCACCACCTCTACGACTCCTCTCCTCAGAGCCCTAAATCCCATGGCGCGCCCACTCTAAATACACCATTATACCCTCGACGTGTGTGTGTGAGAGAGAGAGAGAGAGAGAGGGGGGGCGCTTGAAAAAAATATCCAAAGCACACATTAATAATTTAACATGTGATTGGAAATGTACATCGAGAGCGCCTCGGAGATGTTGTTGGTATGACAATATTCAGTAACCCGCCCGTGTCGGTAATGACAGCAGTCGTGATGGCTTAAAATACACTGGCCATTCAAATTAGTCACACAATGCAGGACTTGTAAACTGTTTTTTTTTGTGCTGGCCTTTCAGGTCGTGGAGTCCAACTAGCAGTGAAGGAGAGAATTATCAGATCAACTTAACATCTGTTCTAATCAGTATACTTGATATACCCGAGCCGCCAAACTTGACATACCACAGATATAAACACAAGAGAGAGGCAGTAAGATCACAAATCACGTTAAGTCACAATAACGTCCACATACCCGGATTGAGAGCATGTAAGACAGCACATGGTGGTGCTACGGGCTCACCATAGTCCGTGCTGCTTGAAACTTTTTGTTCCAAGTAGCGAATCTTAAACAACAACAACAACCACATGGTGGCACAGCCTCTATATAACCCTGGGGGTAGATTCACGAAGCAATTACGCAAGCACTTACGAACCTAAACATCTTTTCTCAGTCTTTGGCGGCTTTGTTTACAATTATTAATCAGTTAATGAGCTCCGAAGAACTTGGAGGCTGTTTATAACAATAACAACAGTTGATGGGCAAGTTTTCATGCTTGCAAACTGTTTAATAAATGTAACCAAAGCCGTCAAAGATTGAGGAAAGATGTACACATTCGTAAGTGCTTGCGTAACTGCTTCGTGAATCTGGCCCCTGGCCAACACGGGGTCAACTTGACCTGTGTTGGCCAGAGTTATGTAGACGTTGGGTCAAAGTGGACAGGTTGGGTCCAGAGCAGGACGCCCCGCGTAGTGTCACAAAAACGTTCAAAACAATTCAAATTTTCAAGCAAAAACGTTCATAACAATTCAAATTTTCAAGCAAAAACGTTCATTACAATTCAAATTTTCAACCAAAAACGTTCATAACAATTCAAATTTTCAAGCAAAAACGTTCATACCAATTCAAATTTTCAACCAAAAACGTTCATAACAATTCAAATTTTCAAGCAAAAACGTTCAAAATAGTTCCAGTACCTATTCTTAGGACGTTTGAAGAGCTCACTAAAATACTTTACGTTGTTAATGACGTGTGTATGTGTGTGTGTGGGGGGGGGGGCACTCACCTAGTTGTACTCACCAAGTTGTGTTTGCGGGGGTTGAGCTTCGGCTCTTGGGTCCCGCCTCTCAACTTGACAACCGGCGGGCGGCCAAGGCATTACCCCGCCAACCACACACACGTATGATGCAGCTGCGCCTCGCCAGCTGGGGTATACCAGGAGAATACCTCGATTGGGTTGTGAGAGTTCTACTACCCCTCAAGGGGTTGCAGTGCCCCCCCCCCCCTCCAAGCAGTGACCGGCCAGGCCACTGCTGGAGGCTGGCCAGTGCGTCATGTTTAATGCCAGCGATGATGCCAGCCCCGTGCCACACCCTCCCTGACACCCCTTCTCCCAGCCCCCCCCCCCCCCCCCGCCCTAATACCCCTCCACCTCCCCCCCCCCCGCCCAACACCTCAACACCCAATAACCTCAGCTACTGACCCCACTTAACATACTCTTAAAGGTATAAATTTAACTTGAAGGTACTAACTTAGCTTTGGGGTCAAAATATACAAAATGAATATCATAAGTACAGTATCTTACCTTGAGGTGTTTCCGGGGCTTAGCGTCCCCGCGGCCCGGTCCCCGACCAGACCTCCTGGTTGCTGGACCAGTTACGCAAACACTTACAAACCTGTACATCTTTTCTCAATCTTTGACGGCCTTGTTTACAATTATTAAACAGTTAATGAGCTCCGAAGCACCAGGAGGCTGTTTAATAACAATAACAACAGTTGATTGGCAAGTTTTAACATCTGTGAACTGTTTAATAAATGTAACCAAAGCCGTCAAAGATTGAGGAAAGATGTACACGTTAGTAAGTGCTTTCATGAGTCTGGCCCCAGGTTCAGGGCCAGAGACTACTGAAGTACTCTCAGAACCCACATCAGGAAAGCTGTCTACTCCTGTATCCACCTGTCTTAAACTAATAAAAAAGCCCCACCTGGAAGAACATTAGTGCCTGCGTGACAGGTTCTCACAATCCACCCTAAGTAAAAAGGTCTCCTTCATCATAAGTCATTACTGACGTGTCCCTACTTCCTCTCATCTTCAAGGGTAGCCTCATTAACAGGCTGACATCAACACAATCCTCATACCTGGTTTACAACTGGAGAGGATTCCCAGGTCTCCTCCTCAAGACCGGCTCGGGGTCTGGTCTTGTGATAACTTGGTCCAACAGGCTGTTGCTTGGAGCGGCCCACAGGGGCCACAATATCCACTATAGCAGCGATGATGTGGCATTTTCTGGAGGAGCATGTCTATTTTTTATTGTAGAACACGTCCATTTTTGCACCGGCGATATTTGTTATGCTTGCTGGGGGGATATTGAACAGGCGCGGTCTCTGATGTTCATACAGTGTTCTCTGATTGTGCCTATGATAAGGGCGCCTGACCGCTGGATGGACAGCGTTTCGGATTCGTAGTCCTGAGGTTCCGGGTTCGATCCCCGGTGGAGGCGGACACAAATGGGCAAAATGTTTCATTCACCGAGATGCCCCTGTTACCTAGCAGTAAATAGGTACCTGGGAGTTAAGACAGCTGCTACGGGCTGCTTCCTGGGGGTGTGTAACAAAAAAGGAGGCCTGGTCGAGGACAGGGCCGCGGGGACGCTAAACCCCGAAATCATCTTAAGATAACCTCAAGAAGATACGATGCCTCTTCTTCTCACTGACTCTATTCTGCATTTCCTTCCATGTCACTCACGTTCACACAAAATAACATGTCGTATGTTATTTTGAGAGCTTTGAGACGATCCCAATAATTTAGGAGCTTTATTATTTATTTATATATTTATATATACAAGAGTTCTTGTTTCTTATACAGCCACCAGCATGTGTAGCGTTCCGGGCAGGTCCTTAATCCTATGTTTCCTGGAATACGACCCGCTAAATCGCTTAACAACCAGGTACCCATTTTACTGTCGGGTAAACAGAGGCTACAGTTAAGGATTGTTGCCTAGTAAATCCTCCCCGGCCAGGATACGAACCCAGGACAAAACGCTCGCGAAACGCCAGACGAGTTCTTTCCACTACACCACAGGGACTGGCAAATCTTTATCGCATGTATGCTTAATCTTGCGTATGCGGATGCGAAGAAACCTCACATTTCTTTATAAATGTATAACATTCCAGGAGTTGGACCTCGGGTGGTGCTTCAGGGAACGGCTGGTGCCTCCCGACAGAGGGTCAGGAGGTCATGGGGTCGTCACACACACATACTGACCCACTTGTCACAAGGTACTAACCAGCGTGTGGTCCACCAGCGTGGGGTCCACCAGCATGGGGTCCACCAACATGCCAGGGTAGGCAGTCACGCGCCGCCTGGCTCCTTCTTCATCCCTCCCACTCCTATCCCTCAGCCCACTCCCACAATCCTCCCTACCCTTACCCTTCCAAGGAGAAACCCTTTCTACCCTATTCAGTATTCCCGCACCTTTGTCCCTACTACCCACAACCCCCCACGTCACCGCCCACCCTAACCGTGACCCCCAGGATCCCCCGCCGCCCACCTTAGGAGTGACCTTGGCACCACCCACGCCCATCTCTCCCACCCCCCAGGAAGTGGCTCCGTGACTCTTGCACTTCTCAATGTTTCCTGTTGCATAAACCTTCCCTCTAGCACTTCATTTTCCTCCGTCTTGGTTACATCATTCTTTTTGTTCCCTTCCCACTGACTCGCCCTTCATCTTCCCTTCCCACTGACTCGCCCTTCATGTTCCCTTCCCACTGACTCGCCCTTCATGTTCCCTTCCCACTGACTCGCCCTTCATGTTCCCTTCCCACTGACTCGCCCTTCATGTTCCCTTCCCACTGACTCGCCCTTCATCTTCCCTTCCCACTGACTCGCCCTTCATGTTCCCTTCCCACTGACTCGCCCTTCATGTTCCCTTCCCACTGACTCGCCCTTCATCTTCCCTTCCCACTGACTCGCCCTTCATCTTCCCTTCCCACTGACTCGCCCTTCATCTTCCCTTCCCACTGACTCGCCCTTCATCTTCCCTTCCCACTGACTCGCCCTTCATCTTCCCTTCCCACTGACTCGCCCTTCATCTTCCCTTCCCACTAACTCGCCCTTCATGTTCCCTTCCCACTGACTCGCCCTTCATGTTCCCTTCCCACTGACTCGCCCTTCATGTTCCCTTCCCACTGACTCGCCCTTCATGTTCCCTTCCCACTGACTCGCCCTTCATGTTCCCTTCCCATTGACTCGCCCTTCATGTTCCCTTCCCACTGACTCGCCCTTCATGTTCCCTTCCCACTGACTCGCCCTTCATGTTCCCTTCCCACTGACTCGCCCTTCATGTTCCGTTCCCACTGACTCGCCCTTCATGTTCCCTTCCCACTGACTCGCCCTTCATGTACTTTTGTACTAAGCTTCCACCCAAGTAGCTGCCGATATTGAGGCTAGCAGTTCTGGTGTGTATAAAACTGCAGAGAGTAGCAGTCAATCTCTCAGGAAGTCCTAGCTCAGATATCGTATATTTTCCTGGTGAGTCCTGGTGACGTGCTGACCACCACTTTGTTCTGCTATCCTGCTCCTGACGCCTGTCACACCCCCCCCCCCCCCTTCCTCTTTTCCCAAGATACCGAGGAAATGCTTAACAATCCACAGCCAGCCTCTCTTCCCCCCCCCCCATCCACTACTCCACCACCCACCTACACCACGGCCTTACTATGAAGCAGGAGAGCGTGGATCTTCTCTATTCTCCCTCATCCCCCCTCTTCCTTCCCTCCCTGCCCAAGCATCTGGGTCTCCTCATCCACCTCCCCTCCAACACCCTTAATTATCTACCTCCCTCGGCCCCGCTCCCTACCTCCTGCACCCTCGGCGGCTCCCTCTCACCCTAAATCAGCATGCATATTATCTCTGAAGAAGACATAGTAAATATCAATACACTCTTAGGCCAACGGAAAAAATTGTTTTACAGTGATAAATTCCAGGTACTTATTTTCCGAAAGGTAAATTTTCAGGATGAAAGCTTTTCAGGATTTTCAGTATACTTTCAGGGTGGTAAAAATGAGAAACAAACGAAATACAGGGTAAAAAGGCACAATCAGCTCTACTCATAGAAGGAAAATATGTTTGTAAGCTTCTGGGAATGATGATGTCTGATGATCTGACGTACCTGCTTGTTTGCCACCTGGTTGATGGGGTTCTGGGAGTTCTTCTACTCCCCAAGCCCGGCCCGAGGCCAGGCTTGACTTGTGAGAGTTTGGTCCACCAGGCTGTTGCTTGGAGCGGCCCGCAGGCCCACATACCCACCACAGCCCGGTTGGTCCGGCACTTTTTATTAGAAAACAGTCTAGTTTTCTCTTGAAGATGTCAACGGTTGTTCCAGCAATATTTCTTATGCTCGCTGGAAGGACATTGAACAACCGCGGACCTCTGATGTTTATACAGTGTTCTCTGCTCTTCACTGGTTCTATCCTGCATTTTCTTCCATATCGTTCACTCCAGTATGTTGTTATTTTACTGTGTAGATTTGGTACCTGGCCCTCCAGTATTTTCCACGTTTAAATTATTTGGTATCTCTCTCGTCTCCTTTCTAGAGAGTACATTTGGAGAGCTTTGAGACGATCCCAATAATTTAGGTGCTTTATCTCGTCTATGCGTGCCGTATATGTTCTCTGTATTCCCTCTATTTCAGCAATCTCTCCTGCTCTGAAGGGGGAAGTGACTACTGAGCAGTACTCAAGACGGGACAACACAAGTGACTTCAGTACAACCATTGTGATGGGATCCCTGGATTTGAAAGTTCTCGTAATCCATCCTATCATTTTTCTGGCTGTCGCAATATTTGCTTGGTTATGCTCCCTAAACGTTAGGTCGTCGGACATCATTATTCCCAAATCCTTGACCTGCTGCTTTCCTACTATGGGCAGATTCGATTGTGTTTTGTACCCTGTATTATGTTCCAGATCTTTATTTTTGCCGTACCTGAGTACCTGGAATTTATCACCGTTAAACATCATGTTATTTTCTGCTGCCCAATCGAAAACTATCTGCTTGTAATTTTTCCATGTCTTCAGCAGAGATAATTTTCATGCTGATTTTTGTGTCATCTGCAAAGGACGACACGAAGCTGTGACTTATATTTTTGTCTATATATAATATGAGAATAAGGAACAGTAGCGGTGCAAGGACTGTACCTTGAGGTACAGAGCATTTAACTGCGCTTGGACTCGATTTAATTTGATTGACTGTTACTCTCTTGTGTTCTGTTCTACAGGAAATTGAGTATCCAGCGTCCTACTTTACCAGTTATTTCCATTGACCTCATTTTATGTGCTATCACTCCATGGTCACATTTCTCGAACGCCTTTGCAAAGTCTGTGTGTACAACATCTGCATTTTGCTTTTCTTCTAGAGCTTCTGTGATTTTGTCATAGTGGTTGAGTAACTGTGACAGACAGGATCTTCCCGCTCTAAATCCATGTTGTCCTGGGTTGTGTAACTCATTATTTTCCATTAAACTAGAAATTTGATTCCTAATCACTCTTTCAAAAACGTTTATTATGTGTGAACCTGATCAATCAGGCTGTGATTCGTACGTCAGGAATAACGGAAATGTCGGAAATTTAACTCCTGAGCGTGATTTTTGAGCCGAATTCTGACTCTCTGCAAATATTTTCATTTTCAAAATAAGACATTTAATACCGAAAATATGCTAATTACTAATAACGGCGATGGGTCATATTTTGCCCAAACCCCCCTGCCGTTTTCAAAATATCTGAAATGTCGGAAATTTGACTTGTGAGCGTGATTTTTGAGCCGAATTCTGACTTTCTGCACCTATTTTCATTTTTAAATTACGACCATTTATACCGAAAATATCCAAATTACTGATAACGGCGATGGGTCATATTTTGCCCAAACCCCCCTGCAGTTTTCAAAATATTTGAAATGTCGGAAATTTAACTCCTGAGAGTGATTTTTGAGCCGAATTCTGACTCTCTGCACCTATTATCATTTTCAAAATACGACGATTTATACCGAAAATATGCTAATTACTGATAACCAAGATGGGTCATATTTTGCCCAAACCCCCCTGCAGTTTTCAAAATATCGGAAATGTCGGAAATTTGACTCCTGAGCGTGATTTCTGAGCCGAATTCTGACTCTCTGCACCTATTTTCATTTTCATAATACGACCTTTTATACCGAAAATATGCTAATTACTGATAACGGCGATGGGTCATATTTTGCCCAAACCCCCCTGCAGTTTTCAAAATATCTGAAATGTCGGAAATTTGACTCCTGAGCGTGATTTTTCAGCCGAATTCTGACTCTCTGCACCTATTTTCATTTTCATAATACGACGATTTATACCGAAAATATGCTAATTACTGATAACGGCGATGGGTCATATTTTGCCCAAACCCCCCTGCAGTTTTCAAAATATCGGAAACGTCAAAAATTTGACTCCTGAGCGTGATTTTTGAGCCGAATTCTGACTCTCTGCACCTATTTTCATTTTCATAATACGACCTTTTATACCGAAAATATGCTAATTACTGAAAACGGCGATAGGTCATATTTTGCCCAAACCCCCCTGCAGTTTTCAAAATATCTGAAATGTCGGAAATTTACCTCCTGAGCGTGATTTTCGAGCCGAATTCTGACTCTCTGCACCTATTTTCATTTTTAAATTACGACCCTTTATACCGAAAATATGCTAATTACTGATAACGGCGATGGGTCATATTTTGCCCAAACCCCCCTGCCGTTTTCAAAATATCTGAAATGTCGGAAATTTGACTTGTGAGCGTGATTTTTGAGCCGAATTCTGACTCTCTGCACCTATTTTCATTTTTAAATTACGACCATTTATACCGAAAATATCCAAATTACTGATAACGGCGATGGGTCATATTTTGCCCAAACCCCCCTGCAGTTTTCAAAATATTTGAAATGTCGGAAATTTAACTCCTGAGAGTGATTTTTGAGCCGAATTCTGACTCTCTGCACCTATTATCATTTTCAAAATACGACGATTTATACCGAAAATATGCTAATTACTGATAACCAAGATGGGTCATATTTTGCCCAAACCCCCCTGCAGTTTTCAAAATATCGGAAATGTCGGAAATTTGACTCCTGAGCGTGATTTTTGAGCCGAATTCTGACTCTCTGCACCTATTTTCATTTTCATAATACGACCTTTTATACCGAAAATATGCTAATTACTGATAACGGCGATGGGTCATATTTTGCCCAAACCCCCCTGCAGTTTTCAAAATATCTGAAATGTCGGAAATTTGACTCCTGAGCGTGATTTTTCAGCCGAATTCTGACTCTCTGCACCTATTTTCATTTTCATAATACGACGATTTATACCGAAAATATGCTAATTACTGATAACGGCGATGGGCCATATTTTGCCCAAACCCCCCTGCAGTTTTCAAAATATCGGAAACGTCAAAAATTTGACTCCTGAGCGTGATTTTTGAGTCGAATTCTGACTCTCTGCACCTATTTTCATTTTCATAATACGACCTTTTATACCGAAAATATGCTAATTACTGAAAACGGCGATAGGTCATATTTTGCCCAAACCCCCCTGCAGTTTTCAAAATATCTGAAATGTCGGAAATTTACCTCCTGAGCGTGATTTTCGAGCCGAATTCTGACTCTCTGCACCTATTTTCATTTTTAAATTACGACCCTTTATACCGAAAATATGCTAATTACTGATAACGGCGATGGGTCATATTTTGCCCAAACCCCCCTGCAGTTTTCAAAATATCTGAAATGTCAGAAATTTGACTCCTGAGCGTGATTTTTGAGCCGAATTCTGACTCTCTGCACCTATTTTCATTTTTAAATTACGACCCTTTATACCGAAAATATGCTAATTACTGATAACGGCGATGGGTCATATTTTGCCCAAACCCCCCTGCCGTTTTCAAAATATCTGAAATGTCGGAAATTTGACTTGTGAGCGTGATTTTTGAGCCGAATTCTGACTCTCTGCACCTATTTTCATTTTTAAATTACGACCATTTATACCGAAAATATCCAAATTACTGATAACGGCGATGGGTCATATTTTGCCCAAACCCCCCTGCAGTTTTCAAAATATTTGAAATGTCGGAAATTTAACTCCTGAGAGTGATTTTTGAGCCGAATTCTGACTCTCTGCACCTATTATCATTTTCAAAATACGACGATTTATACCGAAAATATGCTAATTACTGATAACCAAGATGGGTCATATTTTGCCCAAACCCCCCTGCAGTTTTCAAAATATCGGAAATGTCGGAAATTTGACTCCTGAGCGTGATTTTTGAGCCGAATTCTGACTCTCTGCACCTATTTTCATTTTCATAATACGACCTTTTATACCGAAAATATGCTAATTACTGATAACGGCGATGGGTCATATTTTGCCCAAACCCCCCTGCAGTTTTCAAAATATCGGGAACGTCGAAAATTTGACTCCTGAGCGTGATTTTTGAGCCGAATTCTGACTCTCTGCACCTATTTTCATTTTCATAATACGACCTTTTATACCGAAAATATGCTAATTACTGAAAACGGCGATAGGTCATATTTTGCCCAAACCCCCCTGCAGTTTTCAAAATATCTGAAATGTCGGAAATTTACCTCCTGAGCGTGATTTTCGAGCCGAATTCTGACTCTCTGCACCTATTTTCATTTTTAAATTACGACCCTTTATACCGAAAATATGCTAATTACTGATAACGGCGATGGGTCATATTTTGCCCAAACCCCCCTGCAGTTTTCAAAATATCTGAAATGTCAGAAATTTGACTCCTGAGCGTGATTTTTGAGCCGAATTCTGACTCTCTGCACCTATTTTAATTTTTAAATTTCGACCCTTTATACCGAAAATATGCTAATTACTGATAACGGCGATGGGTCATATTTTGCCCAAACCCCCCTGCAGTTTTCAAAATATCTGAAATGTCGGAAATTTAACACCTGAGAGTGATTTTTGAGCCGAATTCTGAGTCTCTGCACCTATTTTCATTTTCAAAATACGACCTTTAATACCGCAAATATGCTAATTACTGATAACGGCGATGGGTCATATTTTGCCCAAACCCCCCTGCAGTTTTCAAAATATCGGAAATGTCTGAAATTTAACTCCTGAGAGTGATTTTTGAGCCGAATTCTGACTCTCTGCACCTATTTTCATTTTCAAAATACGACCTTTTATACCGAAAATATGCTAATAACTGATAACGGCGATGGGTCATATTTTGCCCAAACCCCCCTGCAGTTTTCAAAATATCGGAAATGTCGGAAATTTAACTCCTGAGAGTGATTTATGAGCCGAATTCTGACTCTGCACCTATTTTCATTTTCAAAATACGACCTTTAATACCGAAAATAGGCTAATTACTGATAACGGCGATGGGTCATATTTTGCCCAAACCCCCTTGCAGTTTTCAAAATATCGGAAACGTCGAAAATTTGACTCCTGAGCGTGATTTTTGAGCCGAATTCTGACTCTCTGCACCTATTTTCATTTTCATAATACGACCTTTTATACCGAAAATATGCTAATTATTGAAATCGGCGATGGGTCATATTTGGCCCAAACCCCCCTGCAGTTTTCAAAATATCTGAAATGTCGGAAATTTACCTCCTGAGCGTGATTTTCGAGCCGAATTCTGACTCTCTGCACCTATTTTCATTTTCAAAATACGACCTTTTATACCGAAAATAGGCTAATTACTGATAACGGCGATGGGTCATATTTTGCGCAAACCCCCTTGCAGTTTTCAAAATATCGGAAACGTCGAAAATTTGACTCCTGAGCGTGATTTTTGAGCCGAATTCTGACTCTCTGCACCTATTTTCATTTTCATAATACGACCTTTTATACCGAAAATATGGTAATTACTGCAAACGGCGATAGGTCATATTTTGCCCAAACCCCCCTGCAGTTTTCAAAATATCTGAAATGTCGGAAATTTACCTCCTGAGCGTGATTTTCGAGCCGAATTCTGACTCTCTGCACCTATTTTCATTTTCAAAATACGACCTTTTATACCGAAAATAAGCAAATTACTGATAACGGCGATGGGTCATATTTTGCCCAAACCCTCCTGCAGTTTTCAAAATATCTGAAATGTCAGAAATTTGACTCCTGAGCGTGATTTTTGAGCCGAATTCTGACTCTCTGCATCTATTTTCATTTTTAAATTACGACCCTTTATACCGAAAATATGCTAATTACTGATAACGGCGATGGGTCATATTTTGCCCAAACCCCCCTGCAGTTTTCAAAATATCTGAAATGTCGGAAATTTAACTCCTGAGAGTGATTTTTGAGCCGAATTCTGACTCTCTGCACCTATTTTCATTTTCAAAATACGACCTTTAATACCGCAAATATGCTAATTACTGATAACGGCGATGGGTCATATTTTGCCCAAACCCCCCTGCAGTTTTCAAAATATCGGAAATGTCTGAAATTTAACTCCTGAGAGTGATTTTTGAGCCGAATTCTGACTCTCTGCACCTATTTTCATTTTCAAAATACGACCTTTTATACCGAAAATAAGCAAATTACTGATAACGGCGATGGGTCATATTTTGCCCAAACCCTCCTGCAGTTTTCAAAATATCTGAAATGTCAGAAATTTGACTCCTGAGAGTGATTTTTGAGCCGAATTCTGACTCTCTGCACCTATTTTCATTTTTAAATTACGACCCTTTATACCGAAAATATGCTAATTACTGATAACGGCGATGGGTCATATTTTGCCCAAAACCCCCTGCAGTTTTCAAAATATCTGAAATGTCGGAAATTTAACTCCTGAGAGTGATTTTTGAGCCGAATTCTGACTCTCTGCACCTATTTTCATTTTCAAAATACGACCTTTAATACCGCAAATATGCTAATTACTGATAACGGCGATGGGTCATATTTTGCCCAAACCCCCCTGCAGTTTTCAAAATATCTAAAATGTCAGAAATTTTACTTCTGAGCGTGATTTTTGAGCCGAATTCTGACTCTCTGCACCTATTTTCATTTTTAAATTACGACCTTTTATACCGAAAATAAGCAAATTACTGATAACGGCGATGGGTCATATTTTGCCCAAACCCTCCTGCAGTTTTCAAAATATCTGAAATGTCAGAAATTTGACTCCTGAGCGTGATTTTTGAGCCGAATTCTGACTCTCTGCACCTATTTTCATTTTTAAATTACGACCCTTTATACCGAAAATATGCTAATTACTGATAACGGCGATGGGTCATATTTTGCCCAAACCCCCCTGCAGTTTTCAAAATATCTGAAATGTCGGAAATTTAACTCCTGAGAGTGATTTTTGAGCCGAATTCTGACTCTCTGCACCTATTTTCATTTTCAAAATACGACCTTTAATACCGCAAATATGCTAATTACTGATAACGGCGATGGGTCATATTTTGCCCAAACCCCCCTGCAGTTTTCAAAATATCGGAAATGTCTGAAATTTAACTCCTGAGAGTGATTTTTGAGCCGAATTCTGACTCTCTGCACCTATTTTCATTTTCAAAATACGACCTTTTATACCGAAAATAAGCAAATTACTGATAACGGCGATGGGTCATATTTTGCCCAAACCCTCCTGCAGTTTTCAAAATATCTGAAATGTCAGAAATTTGACTCCTGAGAGTGATTTTTGAGCCGAATTCTGACTCTCTGCACCTATTTTCATTTTTAAATTACGACCCTTTATACCGAAAATATGCTAATTACTGATAACGGCGATGGGTCATATTTTGCCCAAACCCCCCTGCAGTTTTCAAAATATCTGAAATGTCGGAAATTTAACTCCTGAGAGTGATTTTTGAGCCGAATTCTGACTCTCTGCACCTATTTTCATTTTCAAAATACGACCTTTAATACCGCAAATATGCTAATTACTGATAACGGCGATGGGTCATATTTTGCCCAAACCCCCCTGCAGTTTTCAAAATATCTAAAATGTCAGAAATTTTACTTCTGAGCGTGATTTTTGAGCCGAATTCTGACTCTCTGCACCTATTTTCATTTTTAAATTACGACCCTTTATACCGAAAATATGCTAATTACTGATAACGGCGTTGGGTCATATTTTGCCCAAACTCCCCTGCAGCTTTCAAAATATCTGAAATGTCGGAAATTTAACTCCTGAGAGTGATTTTTGAGCCGAATTCTGACTCTCTGCACCTATTTTCATTTTCAAAATACGACGATTTATACCGAAAATATGCTAATTACTGATAACCGCGATTGGTCATATTTTGCCCAAACTCCCCTGCAGTTTTCAAAATATCGGAAACGTCCATTTCTCAATTTCCCCAAATGAAAATGGTATATAGGGCCACCTATATACCCTCATCTACCTCCCCTCACCCCACCTACACCCTCATCTACCTCCCCTCACCCCACCTACACCCTCATCTACCTCCCCTCACCCCACCTACACCCTCATCTACCTCCCCTCACCCCACCTACACCCTCATCTACCTCCCCTCACCCCACCTACACCCTCATCTACCACCCCTCACCCCACCTACACCCTCATCTACCCCACCCCACCTACACCCTCATCTACCCCACCCCACCTACACCCTCATCTACCACCCCTCACCCCACCAACACCCTCATCTACCACCCCTCACCCCACCTACACCCTCATCTACCACCCCTCACCCCACCAACACCCTCATCTACCACCCCTCACCCCACCTACACCCTCATCTACCACCCCTCACCCCACCAACACCCTCATCTACCACCCCTCACCCCACCAACACCCTCATCTACCACCCCTCACCCCACCTACACCCTCATCTACCACCCCTCACCCCACCAACACCCTCATCTACCACCCCTCACCCCACCAACACCCTCATCTACCACCCCTCACCCCACCAACACCCTCATCTACCACCCCTCACCCCACCAACACCCTCATCTACCACCCCTCACCCCACCAAGACCCTCATCTACCACCCCTCACCCCACCTACACCCTCATCTACCGCCCCTCACCCCACCAACACCCTCATCTACCGCCCCTCACCAGGAAAGACGTCTGGCCCGGCCCTGGCGCTCGTCAGGTCTCGAGAATTCAACATAACACAAACAAGGGGGCAGCGATACCCTGCAGGATGCCCCTACCCTGGTCCTCATGCCCTCGGAGGGAGGGGGGGGGAAGGGAGGGGGTTTGAGAAAGACTGAGATGGTTTTCGGAGAAAGAGGAGGGGGGAGGGATGGAGGAAGGGAGATAGAGAGAGGGGAGGTTGGGTAGTTCATTTATTATGCACCCCATACCCATCCTGTGGGTTATCTTGAGGTTATCTTGAGATGATTTCGGGGCTTTTTAGTGTCCCCGCGGCCCGGTCCTCGACCAGGCCTCCACCCCCAGGAAGCAGCCCGTGACAGCTGACTAACACCCAGGTACCTATTTTACTGCTAGGTAACAGGGGCATAGGGTGAAAGAAACTCTGCCCATTGTTTCTCGCCGGCGCCTGGGATCGAACCCAGGACCACAGGATCACAAGTCCAGTGTGCTGTCCGCTCGGCCGACCGGTAATTGGGTGGTAGTGGACCCCATACCCATCCAGTGGGTGATAGTGGACCCCCATACCAATCCTGTAGGTGGTAGTGGACCCACATACCCATCCAGTGGGTGGTAGTGGACCCCCATACCCATCCAGTGGGCGATAGTGGACCCCCATACCCATCCAGTGGGCGATAGTGGACCCCCATACCCATCCAGTGGGCGATAGTGGACCCCCATACCCATCCAGTGGGCGGTAATGGACCCATCCCGTGGGGGGAGGGGGGAGGGGGTTACAAAGCCACATAATGGACTAAGGAACTGAACCTCAACATCCAGTTAGCTAAGAAAGTTACAGTCTTGATGAGCTAGTTACAAAATTGTAACTGATATTGATACATCAACAACTGGTTCGATACCCACCACTAGTACAGTCTCCAAGCTTAGCAAATGATATATGGTTACCTTGAGGTTACCTTGAGATGATTTCGGGGCTTAACGTCCCCGCGGCCCGGTCCTCGACCAGGCCTCCTGGTTGCTGGACTGGTCAACTAGCCATGTCTGGTCAAACTCACTTGTTCTGACTAACTACACTTTGCAAACTGGGGATATGTGGATACTCAACGACAAAGTAAACTTAACAGCCTATTACTGTACCTTTAAGTGGTAATTTAGAGCTGGTGCCAGGCTTCTCCCTGTCAGCCTGATAGCACTATCTTCTCTCCAGATCTTGGTGTGGTTCCGAGGATCAGTATACCCGCGGCTCTGTCTCTGACCACGTCTTCTTGACGGTCTGGTGGACTCTGGTCAAGCAGGCTGTTGGACGCCGCTGCGCAGTCTACCGTGTGAATCACAGCCTGGTTGGTCAGGAACCTCTTGGAGGTGTTTATCAAGTCCACTTGAACAGCGAAAGAGGCCGGCTAATTATACCTCTTATATTTAGAAGGAGAGTGTAGAGTCTCGGGCTCTAGATGTTCACAGAGCCATCTTAGAGCAAGTATTGCCCCTCTGCCAACCAATAGACAGTCCGTCGTGTCCCGTAAGCAATTATTTCGATTACCAGATATAAAAAAACAGACCCTTGGGTGGTTGACACACGCTTGATACCTGATTGATGGGGTTCTGGGAGTTCTTCTACTCCCCAAGCCCGGCCCGAGGCCAGGCTTGACTTATGAGAGTTTGGTCCACCAGGCTGTTGCTTGGAGCGGCCCGCAGGCCCACATACCCCCCACAGCCCGGTTGGTCCGGCACTCCTTGGAGAAAACAGTCTAGTTTTCTTTTGAAGATGTCCACGGTTGTTCCGGCAATATTTTTTTTAGTCGCTGGGAGGACGTTGAACAACCGCGGACCTCTGATGTTTATACAGTGTTCTCTGATTGTGCCTATGGCACCCCTGCTCTTCACTGGTTCTATTCTGCATTTTCTTCCATATCGTTCACTCCAGTACGTTGTTATTTTACTGTGTAGATTTGGTACCTGGCCCTCCAGTATTTTCCACGTGTATATTATTTGGTATCTCTCTCGTCTCCTTTCTAGAGAGTACATTTGGAGAGCTTTGAGACGATTCCAATAATTTAGGTGCTTTATCTCGTCTATGTATGCCGTATATGTTCTCTGTATTCCCTCTATTTCAGCAATCTCTCCTGCTCTGAAGGGGGAAGTGAGTACTGAGCAGTACTCAAGACGGGACAACACAAGTGACTTGTATTGTCACATCTCCCCCTTGTGCAAGCTCTTCCTCCACACTATACTGAGTGCCTGTGCTACTGGCACTTTGCATTTCTTTATAAATATTGAATTCCATGAGTCTGGACCCGGGGCTGAGTGCATGGGCATATTGTCAATTTCGCTTTCAAAATCTGCCACGCTCGTGTTGATATCAGTTATATTTACAGGTGTTTGGATATTACGCATAAAGCAGTTGTCCGGATCTTCCACTTTCATGCTGTTTATCGGAGTGCTAAACATGTCCTCATACTGCTTTTTTAGGATTTCACTAATTTCTTTGTCATCCTCAGTGTATGAACCTTCACTAGTACGAATAGGTCCAATACTGGCAGTGGTTTTTGCTTTTGATTTAGCATATGTGAAGAAATATTTTGGGTTTTTCTTTATTTCTTGAAAATGCTTTCTGTTCCATTTGCCTTTCTTCATTCTGATATGAATGCTTCAGTCTCTGTTCGAATTCTTCAATCTCTCTGTTTAAATTATTCCTTCTTTGTATGGAGAGTCGTGTCTGCTTAAGCATTTCCGTTAATTTCTTCCTTCTTTTGTAATGTCGTCTGCGTTCTCTTTCTACATTTGACCTCTTTCTGGCTTTCCTCCAAGGAACATGTTTCAGACAGACTTCATATGCTTCAGAAGTCAGTTTTTCTATTCCCTGTGTAGGATTTTTATTTCTTAGAACATTTTCCCATTGAATGTTTGTAAGTTCCCTGTTTATTTTCTCCCAGTCTATCCTTATATTATTAAAATTGAAGTTATTGAATAACCCTTCTCGCATGTTGTCTCTCTTGGGCCTACTACCGTTACTAATGTTAGTTTGCACTTCAATGAGCTTGTGGTCCGAGTACGTAGTGTCTGAGACAGTAATGTCTCTGATTAGCTCATCATTGTTCGTGAATATCAGGTCCAGCGTGTTCTCGTTCCTAGATGGTTCTGTAATCTGCTGACTGAGCGAGAATTTGTCACAGAATCTCAGTAGTTCTCTGACCTGTGGTTGGTTATTTCCAGGTTGACTTCCTGCTATAATGTTATTGTTTACTATTCTCCATTTTAAACTGGGTAGATTGAAGTCTCCAAGAAAGATAATATCTGGTACTGGGTTTGCTAGGTTATCAAGGATATTCTCTATTTTGTGGATCTGTTCAGTGAATTCAGTGAACAAATGGGTAGTTTCTTTCACCCTGATGCCCCTATTCACCTAACAGTAAGTAGATACCTGGGAGTTAGACAGCTGCTACGGGCTGCTTCCTGGGGGTGTGTAACAAAAAGGAGGCCTGGTCAAGGACCGGGCCGCGGGGGCGTTAAGCCCCGAAATCATCTCAAGATATCCTAAAGATACCACTCATAATTATCACACCTGCCTCCCATAATCATCACACCTGCCTCCCATAATCATAACACCTGTCCCTCATAATCATCACACCTGCCCCTCATAATCATCACACCTGTCCCTCATAATCATCACACCTGCCCCTCATAATTATCACACCTGCCCCTCATAATTATCACACCTGCCCCTCATAATTATCACACCTGCCTGCCATAATTACCACACCTGCTCCCTCATAATCATCACACCTGCCCCTCATAATTACCGTAACTGCTCCATATTAAAGTGTATGCACCAAATAAGGTCGCAATTCTTCAAAATAAAACTATCATTGCTAATTATTTATACTATACTGATCATTTATCCACCAGACTGTCATCAAGAAGGCCCTGAACTGGTTAGAGACCGGGCCGCGGGAGACACTGATCCCCGGAAATGCAGCTTGGTTTGACCTCAAGGTATTAATTCTTATTATAATATATATATTGGTAGGGGGTTATGGAGCCCCATACTCACCTGTGAGAAGGTTGTTGTTGTTAAAGATTCGCTACCTGGAACAAAGTTCCAAGTAGCACGGGCTATGGTGAGCCCGTAGATATTAGGAAGGGCTGGAGCTCCTCATTAAAGATGAGGCGACCAGAGGCAGTGAGGTGAGCAGCGTCGCCTCACAATCCACCTCAAGACGTAAGAGTTCACAACTCCTCACTAGTGAGGTTTACACAAATACCTCACAATATATATATA
The DNA here is from genome assembly GCF_040958095.1 of Procambarus clarkii. NCBI lineage: Eukaryota > Metazoa > Arthropoda > Malacostraca > Decapoda > Cambaridae > Procambarus > Procambarus clarkii. The sequence continues at coordinate 18,564,037 of NC_091238.1, forward strand.
TATATAAATATATGTTCTCAGCACTTCACTTTCGACTCAACAAAAACACACATTGGTGCATTAACATGCGAGCTCCGGATGTGAGAGCGTAATCCACCATAAAATGCTTCACATTAATATTACACGCCCCGGACAACACTGGTGGATTGGGTGGTTAAAGTTCACAGAGGAGACGAGAGCCTTGACCCTCGAGGGCTGTACCACTAGCAGCGCGCGCACCGCCCCTCCGACCATCTCGCCCGGCACTGACGGACCCACCCAAGAAAATGGGTATTTGTGGGGCAGGCGATGGGTTGCCAAGTGCCTCCATTTTACCCCCTATGCCACAACATAGGCGTTTACGCCTTGGCGAAGCGTAAGCTTATGTGCTCACCGAATTGGGCTTGAGGGGAATAAGCTTGGGTGCTGTGATCCCGCCTCTCAACTCTACGTGAAGGTTCCGGAGCCTATTGGGCGGTATTATCTCTACACTTTGAAGCTGTGTGACTCCCTAAGCTGTGGCACTAAGTTTCTAGCGCTAGGCTACCCTTCATTAGATGTCATCCTTAACTACAGACCGGCTTACCTTAGCTATACACGAACTTACCCTAACTATACACGAGCTTACCTAAACTATACAAGAGCTTACCTTTTCTTACCTTTCAATGATGCCGAAGCTAAACGTCGCGGCGGTGCGGTCTTTGACCAGGCCTCCTGGTTAGTGGACTGGTCCATAGGGCTGTCCGACGCGGCTGCTCGCAGCCTGACGTATAAATCACAGCCTGGTTGATCAGGTATCCTTTGAAAGCATTTATCAAGGTCTCTTTTGAACACAGTGAGGGGTCGGCCAGTTATGCCCCTTATGTGTAGTAGGAGTGTTGAAGTCTCGGGTCTCTGATGTTGATAGAGTTCTCTATCAACGTCAGAGGCAACCTCTCTATCTTTGCTCTCTATCAACCTCTGCTCTTCAACGGGGGTATTCTGCACATCCTGCCATGTCTTCTCGTCTCATGTGGTGTTATTTCTGTGTACAGATTTGGAACTAGTCTTTCTAGTATTTTCGAAGTGTAAGTTATTATTTGTCTCTCGTCTGTGCTCTAGGGAATACAACTTTAGACACTTTAAACGGTCCCAATAATTTCGATGTTTTAATGAGTGGATTTTCGAAACAAAATATCTTTGCACGCTCTCCAGGTCAGCAATTTCTCCAGCTTTGAATGGGTCTGATACTGTGCAACAATATTCCATATTAGAGAGCACTAGTGTCTTAAAAAGTATCATTGGCAGAGCATCTCTTGTTTGAAAGGTTCTTGTTATCCAACCTGTCATTTTTCTTGCAAGCGTGACTGCTACTTATTTTAAAGGAGTCTTCCAAAATTCTTAGTCTTGAGTCTTTTACATTGGCTTTTCATTCAACAGTTCGGTTTGACTATTGTCTCATATGTGGATTCCGTTCTGATATTTTCGTTTTTCCCATAATGCAGGAGCTGGAACTTCTCCTCATTAAACATCATGTTGTTTTCTATGGCCCACTGAAAGGCCCCAATTAACATGAGATTATATGTTTGCTGCGTCCTCTATAATCTATACTGTCTACCGTACTTTAACTATACACGATCTTATCTTGGCTAATAATTCAAGGACAAATTGAGCAATCACCTTGCGCACAGGCTGTACGCGGGTGGGGAGGGCAGGACGACTTCATTTTCAGGAAGATGACTGCAACTCTGGAGAGTACTCCTGCAGAGGACAGAGAAACTCTCCTAAAGGCTCAGAAACTTGAAGAGCTTGTACAAAAACTGTACCTGGCGCTCTGGTACAGACGGCATTTATCAAACTGTGTCATCCGCACTGAACTACTCAATACCACAAATGATGTGGTGGAAGTGCTGATAATGAAAATAGAGACCCTAGGTGTGGTTATTGTCCTTGTATATAAAACATCAGAGGCAAATCCTCAGCGGTTTAAAGACCAACAAATGAAAATAAAATACTGCTTTGAAAACCTCACAAATCCAGCCCCGAACATGAGCCTGCTCACCGACTTCAACCTACGCTACCTAGAGTGGGAACAATGTGGCAAATGCAGTTATATGAGAGAGAGAGGATCCCAGGAAGCAGTCTACGTGAACACACACAAGTGACCTCTTACGGATGTGTGGTAAATCTGTCGGGAAGTGGTGCGGCTGTCTTCCACACTAATGCCTTCTTCCCACTTCCTCCACATGTCTCTCTGTCTCTGTCTCTCTCTCTCTCTCTCTCTCTCTCTCTCTCTCTCTCTCTCTCTCTCTCTCTCTCTCTCTCTCTCTCTCTCTCTCTCTCTTCCTCTTTCCCTGCTCTTTATTTCTTTCTTATTTATGTTAATTGAAGGTAGGCTTCCGTGTGTGTGACAGTTACCATCGTGTGTCATCACTATTCTTCATGTCACCACTTAAAGTGTTAAGTGTTCGTGTTGGAGGTGAATATGAACCCAATCTGTAAACTTCTAGTCTCTCTCAGCCTCGCATAGACATAGTGTGTGACTGCTCGCTTATTTGTGCCTGCAGGATCGAGCATTAGCTCGCGCGTGTGTGCGTGCGTGCGTGAGCAGTGCCACCCAGGATAATGTTGAGGGCCACCTTGTCCACTGACAGACAGGTATAATTATAATCCTGTCACGTCGCCCCAGACACCGCCTCCCTCGCTCCTCCTGCACCACACTCACCGTGAGACACCTGCTGGACACGCTCCTCCTGCTGGAGAGAGGCACCAGCAGGAGAGAGGCTCGTGGAGGTAGGTACCTGCTTCATACCTGCTTGATGGGGTTCTGGGAGTTCTTCTACTCCCCAAGCCCGGCCTGAGGCCAGGCTTGACTTGTGAGAGTTTGGTCCACCAGGCTGTTGCTTGGAGCGGCCCACATACCCACCACAGCCCGGTTGGTATCCAACAGTGTATGTGTGGAGGGAGGTGGGAGTGTGAATTCTCCCCTCACTGTGGGAGGAGGGATTACCTCACTCTGGTGGGAGGGATTACCTCCTCACTGTGGGAGCAGGAAGTCCATTCACTGGGGGAAGCGGGAGAGAAAGAGGAGCCCCCTTTCACAGGTTCATTGTGACGTGGGAAGGAGGGTATAGGAAGTTAGTCTAGCAGTCTAGGGTGAGGATAGGGACTTTGTTCTCCCCCTCGGGGGTAAGGATAGTCTTAGTTCCACCTTCTGGGGGTGTAGGTGGAGTCTTAGGTCTCCTCTTGTAGGTGTTTGCTTCAGACCATGGCTCTCCCCTTAAGCTGGGAGAATGTCTTTGTTATCCTCTCAAAGTGGGGGAAAAAATTCTTAGCTATCCCTTTAGTGTGGAAAAAAATCTTTGCTATCCACTCTGTATGGCAAAAAAAAAAGTCTTTTCTATCCCCTGCGAGTGGTAAAAAAAAAAGGTCTTTGCTCTACCCTCCTGCCAGTGGTCAGGACCTTTCATTGTTTTTCTCATTTGTACTTTTATGCAATGACAATTATTTGGACATATTTTGTATTCAGAATCTAGTTTTTAATTGTTCCTACAATGTTAATATTTCATTTTTTTTATTTTGCCCCGAGGGGCGAGTTTATTGGGCAGCGCCACTCATCCTGTAAGTGGACATACCGCCATAGCAGCATGTACAACACTCCCCAATAGGAAGAAAACCCGCTGGGTTGTTCATCCTGTCACTTGTACCCAGACACAGCTGGGACTTGCTTAACTGTCTCAAGTGAACAGATCATAATTGTTTTTTGATGATCTGGGAATGAGGGTAGATGAGGTAGACGGCTGGGAGGGGGGGGGGGGACTCTTTTCTCTCTCCTCCTCTCACACAATCTCTTCCCCTCTCCCCCTTATCTCCTTCTCTCACCCAATCTCTTTCCCCTCTCCCCCTGGCCACTTTTTTTTCTCTCTCTCGTCTCTACCCAATCTCCCCCCTCTCTCTCACCTCTCCTCACCATTTCTCACCACCTCGCGGAGGAGGCCTGGTCGACGACCGGGCCGCGGGGACACTAAGCCCCGGAAGCACCTCAAGGTAGCCACCTCTCCTCACCATTTCTCACCATCTCCCCCCCCCCCCCCTTCTCCTTCCCTCACTCCCCTCTCAGAATATGTAATATTACGAGTCACTGGAAAACCGAAAACACATCCTCGATTCCAGACTTCGTGAAAATCGCAGGGGGGGGGGGGGGGGGGGAGGGTCGCTGTAGACGCCGATATTTTTCTTCGCGGGTGGCTGTGGGGGCGACCCCGACTAGCCTATGACACTCACACTCCCACCATGTGTCATCCCGGAAAGTTGGATATGAAACTATCCCCAAGCTATCCAAGGTCTCCTACTTTGCACAGACATAAACTCTGTTTTATAGATATAGTTAATGTGGAAAATGCAACAGCAATAAGATAAAAATTTCAAATTAAGATTTATAACTGGTGGCAAATTTTACGTCCACGACTTAAAATGCTAAATTAAAATAAAGTGATGTATATCCACGACAAGCTACGGAGCATTTATTTGTTCCGCAAATTTATAATTGTCTCACTAAGGGTTACAGTAGCGTGTTACCTTGCGTGAGTCGTGTTGGGGCCGTGATCGTGACTCCGTCTATGGTGACGATAGAGGCTATGGGCGTGAGAGTGACCACGCCGCCCGCGTTCACCAAGATGCAGTGCTCCGCCTCCACGCCCGTGCCCATCACCACGATATCCGGCACCACGCCCATGCCACCAGCACCCAGCACCGTCCGCCCCTCGTTGATCGGGTGGAGTGTAATAGCTGTTGAGAGCCGCCCACTGCCCATTGACACCAGGTGTGGGCGGTCTGTTGCTACCTTCATCGCTCCGCCCACGCCCTCTATTACCGCCAGCCCGCCAGAGCTGTGCTGGCGTGTAAGCGCGGGTTTGGAGGTGGTGGTGAGCGTGGTTGAGGGCGTGGTTGAGGGCGTGGTGTTGGTGTAAATACGCATAGGACTCGATGTGAGTTCGAGGGCGGGGCGGGGCGGGGTGTTATGGTAGAGCGGAGCCCCGCCACCGCCCGCCACCGGCCTGGGCCGCCCTGCTCGTGGCGCAGAATATATGGGGGTGGGCGTGGGGGGCGCATCTGTGTCCGGCGGGTCAGCATCTGCGTAGGGAATGTCTCCAGCAGGTGAGTGGAGGCCGCAGAGGCTCGCAGGGAAGGCCATCACGACAGGAACATCACCTGGAACACAGAAGAAGGTGAGTACAACACAATATGCAGGTGATGAGTCACAATAACGTGGCTGAAGTATGTTGACCAGACCACACACTAGAAGTTGAAGGGACGGACCGAAACGTCGTCGTCCCTTCAACTTCTAGTGTGTGGTCTGGTCAATCTACAACACAGATCAATACGCCAGTAAATATGACCTATACACACCACACAACACTCTCCCACTACTTGGCTATTCCTCACCTGGGGCCCATGATTCATCTTCTTCTTCTTGAGGTTATTTCGGGGCTTAACGTCCTCACGGCCCGGTCCTCGACTAGGCCTCCTTTTTGTTACACACCCCAGGAAGCAGCCCGTAGCAGCTGTCTAACTCCCAGGTACCTATTTACTGCTAGCAACACTTTGCGGAACCTGTTCATCTCTCTTCAAACATGGCGGCTTTGTTTACTTATATTAAACAGCTTAGGAGATCCGAAACCCTGTGAGGTTGTTTAGAGCAATAATAAGCCTTGGTTGTTAAGTTTCCCAACTTGTAAACTGTCAAATAATAAATGTAAACAAAGTCACTTTGATTAAGGAAAGATGTACAGGTTTCATAAGTGGTTGCTTAAATTGTTTGTATTGTATATCACGCTGATGATTCTGTATAAGACACAAGGACATTGATGATTATGGGTCTTGTAGCGCAGTAGTCTCCGTCCTCGGCTCACAACCAAGGGACCCGGGTTTGATCCCCGGGCAGGACAGAACAGTTGGCCACATATCCTTTATCCTGGTGTATCTATTCACTTAACGATAAAAACAGATACCTGGGAGTAAGACCATTCTGCACGCTATCATCGGCGTCCTCGACGATCATCTTGATCAACTTCTTGCTTGTGTACCAAACTAGTATTCATCTACGGTGGCCTTAGACAAGTTTCGTGACGGCCCGACGCACATGCCAGCAAAATTTACTCGTGTGCCATAGGTTCGTCACCCCTGGCCTAGGCCCTAGGGGTACCTCGATAAGCCTAAGTACAGGCTTCCTGTTCCTGACAACAGGAATAAATAAAATAAAAGTATATTCAAAACAGAACGTTGTCCTGTGTACATATCTCCCTTAAACAAGGAGAGCCGTTAGGGATGTACAACTTCCCTAACAACATGTGGGCTGTGGTGGGCCTGCGGGCCGCTCCAAGCAACAGCCTGGTGGACCAAACTCTCACAAGTCAAGCCTGGCCTCGGGCCGGGCTTGGGGAGTAGAAGAACTCCCAGAACCCCATCAAGCAGGTATCAACCGGGTACAATATAGGAGCCTTTACGGCTGGCTAATCCGCAATAAAAGTGAGGAGTTAGGCGCGGGAACCTTTGTACTGAACACAGGATAGCAAACAACTTACTACATGATAAAAATACGAAGGTCAGGCTTCTAAACTGCACGCATATAAAACTTACTCTTAAGAAGGACATGATAATCATGGTGTATGCACAAGCAGGATATGAGTCATGGTGTATGCACAAGCAGGATATGAGTCATGGTGTATGCACAAGCAGGATATGACATATGGAGAAGGTTCAGAGGTTTGCCACCAGACTAGTACCCGAACTGAGGGGTATGAGCTACGAGGAGAGACTACAGGAATTAAACCTCACGTCGCCGGAAGACAAGAGTTAGGGGGACAATATCACTCACTAGTTAGAGTGATAGTGGAGTGACACCTGTCAATACCACCGACCAGAAATGGAAGTGTGACCACGTGGGGGACATGATCACCACATACAAGATTCTCAGAGGAATTGATATGGTAAAAAAAAGACAGTTTATTTAACACGGTACGCACACTAGGGAACACAGGTGGAAATTGAGTGCCCAACTGAACCATAGAGACATTAGAAAGAACTTTTTTAGTGTCAGTAGTTAATAAAATCGAATGTATTAGGAAGTGATGTGGTGGAGGGTGACTCCATACACAGTTTCAAGTGTAGATATGATAGAGCCCAGTAGGCTCAGGGACCAGTTGATTGACAGATGAGAGGCGGGACCAAAGAGCCGAAGCTGAACCCCCGCAAGCACAACTAAGTGAGTACACAGTGTACGCTCAAACAATTCTAATTAAACAAAATACATTAGGCTACCAATGACCGGCCGGAAATATTTCAGCCTGTCTTCTCAGAAACGTTCACCTCACTACACTAATGTACTAAATTGCCCGAACCTAACCTAACAAAGACAGCACCGCTCCCGTGCCGGGTAAGTCCACTACGGGCTCACCATAGCCTGTGCTACTTGCCCCGCTGCTGTGCCAGGTAAGTTACGGGCTCACCATAGCCTGTACTACTTGCCCCGCTGCTGTGCCAGGTAAGTTACGGGCTCACCATAGCCCGTACTACTTGCCCCGCTGCTGTGCCAGGTAAGTTACGGGCTCACCATAGCCCGTACTACTTGCCCCGCTGCTGTGCCAGGTAAGTTACGGGCTCACCATAGCCCGTACTACTTGCCCCGCTGCTGTGCCAGGTAAGTTACGGGCTCACCATAGCCTGTACTACTTGCCCCGCTGCTGTGCCAGGTAAGTTACGGGCTCACCATAGCCTGTACTACTTGCCCCGCTGCTGTGCCAGGTAAGTTACGGGCTCACCATAGCCGAGCTACTTGGAACTTGTTCCGAGTAGCTGAATCTATAACAACTACCTAACCAACTACCAACATACCTAACAAAAGACCCACGAAAAGGAAACTGGACATCATGTCAATTTTGGGAATCGTTATGATTTCTAGTATATCAGTTTTTGGCCTTAAGAGGATTTAAACGTCAAAATGCGATGTGCTATTCGAGAAGACGGGCTCAATATTCAGCGTGCTTTCAACACCCAGAGGCGAGGATGCTGGGGAGAATAATGCTGTCTTATAAAGAGGCTGAGAGGTGAAGGAGGAAGGCACCACATGAGCTATGCTGAATAACGGGATACGAACAGTAATAACTTGGTTGTCCACGGATTGAGATGGGAAGCTTGAAGTATATCCGATATCGAGGAATGGTAGCCCAAGGTCGAATGAATGTGAACAGTACACTCATTTCTACGTGGAGGGGGGATGAGGACAGGTATCCGTCCACCTTCACTGTCTAACTAATGGGTGGTATTGAGAGGCGTCCGTCCACCTTTACTGGGCGGTGGTACTGACAGGCGTGACGCCACTACCACCACCGTCTACCTGCCGGCAGGATCGCCCCATGACAAATGCCGCCCGCGAGAAACCTCCGCCATGCTTGCAGCCTAATGTTTACGTCCCCGCCTGTCCCACGTGCTTGTGTAAGCATGGTGGTGGTGGTGGCCTGCCTGGCACCACCAGCCTGGCACCACCAGCCTGGCACCGCCACCCTGGCACCACCAGCCTGGCACCACCAGCCTGGCACCACCAGCCTGGCACCACCAGCCTGGCACCACCAGCCTGGCACCACCAGCCTGGCACCACCAGCCTGGCACCGCCAGCCTGGCACCACCAGCCTGGCACCACCAGCCTGGCACCACCAGCCTGGCACCACCAGCCTGGCACCACCACTCTGGCACCACCACTCTGGCACCACCAGCATGGCACCACCTACCTGGGTGCCGGGGGTCACAGGCGGTCGTGAGCCAGGGCCACCCACTGTGGCACTCTACCTGTTATATTTAAGGCTGTGGTTTTTATAGGCAGTTTACAATAGTTACCTGTTCAGCAATTTTGTTGACTTGCATCGGGGATTTGTATAAAGGAAAATGACTAGGCTTCAGGTGGAAATTACTAGGCTTTATGCCCGAAATACTCTTCGTATATAAATTACATTGTGTACTACAAATACTTCACTGTATTATGTTTCAAATATATTTTGTATATATATAAAGATTATTATATTATTATTTGTTTTCTTCTCTGCCTCCTAGTGTCTCCAGCACATCTTTTGAAGATTTTAAACATTCAGTGGAGGTTACCTGCGTTAAGTGACTTTTTTTCCAGCAGGTCATCGTCTCCATGTGTTATATTTCCTTTATCACAGCTACAGATACTGTAATTAACAATCCAAGCTTCACCATCTGTAATCTCTGGAATGAGGTTCTGTGAATGTTCCAAAAACTGCATTTGCCAATTATAAATAAAAAAACGTGTCCATGTTTATTTTCAAGAATTAAAAGTATCAGTAAATGTTTCCGAATGAGATTTTTGGACGGGGTTAAGTCTGTTGCTGCCTTAGCCTGTGACTGGGTACATGGGGGTACTTGAGTTATTCTCTCTAGTGCTGGTAGCTGTGGTGTTGGATGTGGTTGGTGGTTGTGTAGTGACGCTGTGGGCAGTACTGGTGGTGGCTGTGACCCCTATTTCTTCTTTACACAGGTGACAACATGATCAGACGACGTCTGACTCCTGTTAACAGGCTGAGACCTGTCCCTTCTCACAGCTCATAGTAAGCCTCACCCACTAGTTTACCATGAAACACGACCTGTGGGCCGTAGTCTTAGTTGTGACCTTTGAATGTGTGGACAATAGTGGGGTTGTGGTTCCAAATCTGGCCAATGAAACAATTCCTAAAGAGACCAGGAGGCATGGTCTCCTGGCTTCGTAAGGAGTAGACAAAGATAGCCCCACTGGAAAATTAAGGAGCACTGTGATCACGCCTCTAGGTCTGATAAGAACAGAAGAACATAAGAACAAAAGTAACTGCAGAAGGCCTATTGGCCCATACGAGGCAGCTCCCATTCTATAACCACCCAATCCCACTCATATACTTGTCCAACCCGCGCTTGAAACAATCCAGGGACACCACCTCCACCACGTTACGCGGCAATTGGTTCCACAAATCAACAACCCTGTTACTGAACCAGTATTGAACCAGTAAACTGCTGGTTACTGTAACTCTCAGCTCGACTTAAAAACCGGTTGGTTTAACACCCTTTCTCTATGGGGCATAGCTGGCCTTACAAAGTCCAAGCTCAGCCGTTACCAGGGCTGGTGTCTCCCACCAGCCGTTAACGGCGCTGATTTGCCCCACATCAGCTGTTACCGGGACCTGCCCCCCCCCCCCCCATCAGCTGTTACCGGGACCTGCCCCTCCCCCTCCTCCGCCACCAATCCCCCCCCCTCCTCATCTGCCAGTCCCCCCCCCCCCCCGGGAGTCAGGAGCTCCCCCCTCCAAACCGCCTTACATCCGCCAGCGTGACTTTTTACTCCGTGTCTGGTGGTTGCTCGCACCTCCAACAGTCTCCCTCTGTGAGGCTCTCCACTCCCTCCCCCTTCCTTCCTGCTCCAGCTTCCTCCCTCTATTTCCCCCACTCCCTCGCCTCCATCCCGGCCACCCCTCCCTCGACTCCGCTCCCTTCCTCATTCGCCGTCTACCCTTCCTTCTTTTCATTCCTGCCACAATCACCGCCTTAACTACTTCCGTTCCATCTCTTATATCCCATAACGTAATCTATTTACCCCCTCCCTTAACCTGCTTCACTTCTCCCTTCCATTCCTCCCCCTTTTTGAGGAGGTGGGGGGGGGGGATTTAAAGAGAATGGAGAGGCACAGGTGATGGAAAGTTTACAAATAGGAAATATAGGAGTTATGATAGCAGGCGGGCTGTCCGCCTTGCTGACACCATGTATTCACCTAGTTATGCTTGCGGGGGTTAAGCTCTGCTCTTTCGGCCCGCCTCTCAACTCTCAATCAACTGTTTCTACTACTACTATTTTTCCCCAACTCCCTCCCCCCCACACACACACCCCAGGAAGCAGCCCGTGACAGCTGACTAACTCCCAGGTACCTATTTACTGCTAGGTAACAGGGGCATAGGGTGAAAGAAACTCTGCCCATCGTTTCTCGCCGGCGCCCGGGATCGAACCCGGATCCACGGGATCATGTGTACAGCGTGCTGTCCGCTCGGCCGGCCGGCTCCCAAAGCCTTCCGGTTGATTTGCCCCGAGGGGCGAGTTTATTGGGCAGCGCCGCTCATCCTGTGAGTGGACACACCGCCATAGCAGCATGTACAACACTCCCCAAATGGAAGAAAACCCGCTGGGTTGTTCATCCTGTCACTTGTACCCAGACACAGCTGTGACTTGCTTAACTGGCTCAAGTGAACAGCTCCTCAAACAAGAAGATTAACATCTGTCAAGCCTTAAAAGCTTACGTTATCTTGCGGGTGCAAAATGGGGGGAATCTTTTAAGAACAGTATCAATATTTGACAAACAGTGTTTTCCTAATTCAAACAATGTGGAGTTGATTATTCTACACATTTCTAATGTCTCTCAGGTGTTCACATTCACGTAGATAGTGGTCAAGGCGGTGTCCGTCACTCTCACCACAGATTCTGCAACTTCGCTGATTAACAGTCGTTTCCATTCCGTATCTCCCACAGCCGGGCGGTGTGTGTGTGTGTGTGTGTGTGTATGTGTGTGTTGGCAGCTAAGCTAAGTTTGCTCCCCCTAACACAGGGGGCTGCGAGTGTGTGTAAGGTTCTTCACATGTGGTTCAGCATGTAGAGATGTCTATAGATGAATATTGTGTGACATTCACATATACAACTCAGATGTTTAAAGACAATACGGAGCAGGGCGTTGTCCAATTAAAATTAAGTGCCCAAGAGTTAAACGCGTGTGGCCTATGAGGTGACGAGTCCAGAGTCGCTGCCCACCAGCAGCCCTCCCCTCCAACACCTGCCCACCAGCAGCCCTCCCCTCCAACACCTGCCCACCAGCAGCTCTCCCCACCAGCAGCCCTCCCCTCCAACACCTGCCCACCCCTCTATGATCTTCGGGGCGCACATTACTCCCGCTAGAAAGATGTTCTTCCCCCAAATGGTCAATATATCTGTCACCGGTGGAGCCTGGATCATCTTGCAGGGGCTCCATCAACAGGCGCGGCTATGTCTATGTGTTAGTGTGGTCTAGGGTGACGACCAGGAGGGCTGTGGTGGTAGTGTGGTCTAGGGTGACGACCAAGCGGGCTGTGGTGGTAGTGTGGTCTAGGGTGACGACCAAGCGGGCTGTGGTGGTAGTGTGGTCTAGGGTGACGACCAGGAGGGCTGTGGTGGTAGTGTGGTCTTGGGTGACGACCAAGCGGGCTGTGGTGGTAGTGTGGTCTAGGGTGACGACCAGGAGGGCTGTGGTGGTAGTGTGACTTAGGGTGACCACCAGGAAGGCTGTAATGTCGGAATCAGTGTGATCAAGGGTGAACGACAGGCGAGTTACAATGTCTGAATTAGCATGAGCTTGAGTGACGTGCTCCACAGCTCTTCTCAGCACCTGGCTATATAAGAACAATAATTATTTAAGACTTTTTACGGGCTATTCATGCCCGTGCCACCTCTTGGGTGGCTTAATCTTTATCAATCAATCAATTAAGACTTTAATCTGATGGTTCAAGCAGATTGTGAAACATTGTCAGAAAACCCGAACAAAATGTGACAGGTATTCGCCAGCCTGATTGGGCCCAGTAAGACTATTTCTCACCCATTTGTTCTCCTTCACAGACTTCAGTGTCTTTTTCTTTGGGTGAGGGGGAGGGAGGGGGAACAGGGGTGGGGGGAGGTATAGGAGGGAGGAAGAAGTACAGGCAAAGGAGTAGTTGTAAAAATTGTAAATACAGTATAGTGTTATGATGGCAGGCGGGCGGTGTGGGGGGGGGGGGGTCGGACCCCAGACCCATCCTCTGGGAGGTGGGGGTCAAGAGTCCCTTATTCATAAAAGCATATAGCTGTGAGAAGGCCTAAAAAGGTGGGCCTAAAGAAGTGGGCTTCAAGAGATATACCTAAAGAGGTGGGCTTCAAGAGATATACCTAAAGAGGTGGGCTTAAAGAGGTGGGCACACAAAATACCCATCAAGACGAAAAGGGAAAGTAAGAAATCAAAAGGAGAAAAAGATATTAACGTGTAGAGATAAACAAAGAAACAACAAAAAGGTAACAAGGAAAGAGGAGGTTTATGAAGGGGGAAGGGAGGGAAGGAATGGAAGGGGGAGGGGGGGGGGAATTTATGGTGATGGGGCAAACAGTAGGGGGGATACTAGGTTGAGGTATGGGGCTCATGGGTCCACTTCCCAGTTCATTCTCTCCTGTTGCCACTCCGTAACGAAATGAAACTGTTTTGCCTCACCTCGCAACAACGTCAATGTTGAGAAACTTTAATGTATACTAATACATCGCGTTTTAAACGGATTACTTGATTTCGTAAAGAAATCCGTAAGAATACGACGCATTAAGCGTGTGGATGGTTCGCTGTAGCATAACCTTGGCCCTCGGGGTTCCACTTGATCCTGGATTCCAAGTGTTCCGAAGCCTCCAGCAGCCCCTGGAAGCCCCTGGCAGTCCCTGGAAGCCCCTGGCAGTCCCTGGAAGCCCCTGGCAGTCCCTGGAAGACCCTGGCAGTCCCTGGAAGCCCCTGGCAGTCCCTGGAAGACCCTGGCAGTCCCTGGCAGCCCCTGGCAGTCCCTGGAAGACCCTGGCAGCCCCTGGCAGCCCCTGGCGGCCGCCAAGAAACTGCTCACAGTGTAAGTATTCATGTCAAGGATAGAATAAACAAAACAAAAACAGCCTTAGAAAAACTGAGGAGATTCCGAAGCCTCAGTACAAACATTCAGATCCACCTATATAAGGCTCTAGTTCGGCCGCATCTAGAGTATCCCTCAGTACCACTACACACCATAAAGAAAACTAACATGCAGAAACTGCAAGCAGTACAAAATAAGGCGCTAAGGAGAGCAGCAAAACACCGGCCACCGGATGGTCAAACAATCCAGGAGCTCCACGAACTCCTGAACATACAGCCACTAAACACCAGACTGCAGCACCAAGCCATCAGGGTGTGGAACACCATCGGAATTGAAATAAGTTTATTGAGGTAAAATCCACACAAAGGGATGAGGTAGCTCAAGCTATTCTCACCCCGTTCAGTACAACGTGTTAATATATACATAGACACACATCACAAGCAATAAACGTATTGCCGAACATTCTGAGAGATAAACATATACATTTCTTCCTTTACACACCATCAGAATGTTAGAGGACCCAATGTTAGACAGGTTACTCCAAGATCACTCCCACCTTGGACTATCCCAGATGGACCAAGTGGTGAGAGACCACTCCTTCCCTCCGTCCTATCCCAGATCTGTGTCCTCTTATCCATCCCACGTCCTGAATAGGCTTAACATAGGCCTGGCCAGAGCAGAGGCTGTCCGACACAGGAATCACAGACCCGTTGATCAAGTAGCCTTTGGAGGCGTTTATCTAATTTCCTTTGACACTCAGGTTTCTTAATTAACCTCATTTTACTTTTTTTGTATTTTTTTATGTGAAAGTTTTAAAATATCATGGGTTCTGAGGATGGGGGGGGGGCATATGGACCAATAGGAGCTGCCTCGTATGGACCAATAGGAGCTGCCTCGTATGGACCAATAGGAGCTGCCTCGTATGGACCAATAGCAGCTGCCTCGTATGGACCAATAGCAGCTGCCTCGTATGGACCAATAGGAGCTGCCTCGTATGGACCAATAGGAGCTGCCTCGTATGGACCAATAGGAGCTGCCTCGTATGGACCAATAGGAGCTGCCTCGTATGGACCAATAGGAGCTGCCTCGTATGGACCAATAGCAGCTGCCTCGTATGGACCAATAGGAGCTGCCTCGTATGGACCAATAGGAGCTGCCTCGTATGGACCAATATCAGCTGCCTCGTATGGACCAATAGGAGCTGCCTCGTATGGACCAATATCAGCTGCCTCGTATGGACCAATAGGAGCTGCCTCGTATGGACCAATAGGAGCTGCCTCGTATGGACCAATAGGAGCTGCCTCGTATGGACCAATAGGAGCTGCCTCGTATGGACCAATAGGAGCTGCCTCGTATGGACCAATAGGAGCTGCCTCGTATGGACCAATAGCAGCTGCCTCGTATGGACCAATAGCAGCTGCCTCGTATGGACTAATAGGAGCTGCCTCGTATGGACCAATAGGAGCTGCCTCGTATGGACCAATAGCAGCTGCCTCGTATGGACCAATAGCAGCTGCCTCGTATGGACCAATAGCAGCTGCCTCGTATGGACCAATAGCAGCTGCCTCGTATGGACCAGTACTAGGGGGGGGCACTGAATACCTCCATTTTATGATCTAATACGTCCCGTATTTTACAAATCCGACCAATCCGTTAAAAATGCGATGCATTATTTAATCACCATAATACTGACGTTTTCTATACATCGCCTCAATAGGGTAGGTGGGTTGCCTGGGTCCGTACGTTTCTAGCTAGGCAAAACAGCTGTAATTTTTACGGAATGACAAATGGAGAGAACGGGCAGTCTTAGCCAACTTTATAATGATGAATTTGACCTTGTTAAACCATATTTTAGCAGTTACCAGGGAGGATGTTCTTAAACAAATAGTAAAACTCAAACCAAACAAATCCCCAGGGCCGGATGAAGTGTTTGCTAGGGTGCTTAAAGAATGCAAAGAGGAGCTTTGTGACCCACTGTCAACCATATTTAATAAATCAATAGAGTCAGGCAGAGTGCCAGAGTTTTGGAAAGTTGCTAATGTGATACCAGTTTTTAAGAAAGGAGATAGATCACTTGCGTCTAACTATCGACCAATTAGCCTAACGTCTATTGTGGGAAAGTTACTCGAATCTATAATAGCAAATAAAATTCGTCTTCATCTTGAAAAACATAAATTAATAATTGAGTCGCAACATGGTTTTATAAATGGCCGTTCATGTTTAACAAATTTGTTATCTTTTTATTCTAGCATTGTTGAGGCAGTTGATAGTGGTAAGGATTGCGATGTTGTATACCTTGACTTTAGCAAAGCTTTTGATACAGTGCCACATGAAAGACTGATTAAAAAAATAGAGTCTCATGGTATTGGGGGTGTTATATTAAGCTGGATTAGGGCATGGCTATACCAAAGGAAACAGAGAGTTAGTATAAATGGAATCAAGTCAGAGTGGGAAAATGTTGTAAGTGGAGTGCCTCAAGGCTCTGTCCTGGGACCTCTGTTGTTTATAATATATATAAATGATTTAGATTCAGGTTTGAGTAGCAACATTTGCAAATTTGCCGATGATACGAAAATCGGTAGGGAAATTAATTCGGAGGAGGACTCACTATCACTTCAAGTTGATCTAGATAGGGTTTTGAAATGGTCAAAGGATTGGCAGATGCAGTTTAATGCTGATAAATGTAAAGTTCTGAGGTTAGGTAATGATGATAGAGTTACAAGATACGAGCTAGATGGTGTTGTGATTGCGAAGTCGGATTGCGAAAGGGATCTGGGAGTTATGATTAGTAAGAATTTAAAACAAAAGGATCAATGCATAAATGTTCGTAATAAGGCAAATCGGACACTTGGATTTATTAATCGCAGCGTTAGTAACAAGACACCTGGTGTGGTTCTCAAGCTATATCTTGCTCTAGTTAGGCCCCATTTAGATTATGCAGTTCAGTTTTGGTCGCCATATTATAGAATGGATATAAATTCACTTGAACGTGTCCAGCGTAGGATGACTAAGTTAATTCCCCAAATTAGAAATCTTTCATATGAAGAAAGATTAACAAAGCTTAAGTTGCATTCACTGGAAAGGCGAAGAGTTAGGGGTGACATGATAGAGGTTTACAAGTGGATGAATGGACATAACCGGGGGGATATTAATAGGGTATTAAAAGTATCAACACAGGACAGAACACGAAACAATGGATATAAATTGGATAAGTTTAGATTTAGGAAAGACTTGGGTAAATACTGGTTCAGTAACAGGGTTGTTGATTTGTGGAACCAATTGCCGCGTAACATTGTGGAGGTGGGGTCCCTCGATTGTTTCAAGCACGGGTTGGACAAGTATATGAGTGGGATTGGGTGGTTATAGAATAGGAGCTGCCTCGTATGGGCCAATAGGCCTTCTGCAGTTACCTTTGTTCTTATGTTCTTATGTTCTTATATTTGATGAGTAGGATTTCCAAGCTGTAAATCCCGATTTCTGTGGCACCAAAAGATTCGAACTTTCCAGTGGGATTGATCTGTGAGTCCTTGGGGCTATTTCCGCCTCGAGATGTGAGTCTTGTGAATGCGTGAGTAGATGAATGAGGCGGTGAGTGGGTGATGAGGAGTCCCTCCCACAACACTCTGGACCACGTCAACACTGCTTGTTGAGTGCCACTCCTTCCTTCAACCCTCCCTCCCTCCCTTCCCCGCCTCCCTCAACCCTCCCTTCCTTCCCCGCCTCCCTCAACCCTCCCACCATCGTCTCCCTCAAGCCTCCCTCCCTTCCCCGTCTCCCTCAACCCTCCTTCCCCAGTCTCCCTCAACCCTCCCTCCCCCGCCTCCCTCAACCCTCCCTCCCTTCCCCGCCTCCCTCAACCCTCCCACCATCGTCTCCCTCAAGCCTCCCTCCCTTCCCCGTCTCCCTCAACCCTCCTTCCCCAGTCTCCCTCAACCCTCCCTCCCCCGCCTCCCTCAACCCTCCCTCCCTTCCCCGCCTCCCTCCCTTCCTTCCCCGCCTCCCTCAACCCTCCCACCATCGTCTCCCTCAAGCCTCCCTCCCTTCCCCGTCTCCCTCAACCCTCCCTCCCCCGCCTCCCTCAACCCTCCCACCATCGTCTCCCTCAAGCCTCCCTCCCTTCCCCGTCTCCCTCAACCCTCCTTCCCCAGTCTCCCTCAACCCTCCCTACCCGCCTGCCTCCCTCCTCAACCCTGCCCAACTCGACCAGTTGAGAGAGAGTGGGAAAGGTTAATGGAGGCTTTGTTGCGAGGACTCAATGACTTTAGTGTGTTTGGTAGTCATGTGGAGGGCTCCATAGATACTTGGCAGGCAGGCAGGTCTCAAGGGCTGCTTCCCTCTCGCTAACTTCCCCCCAGGAACACTATATGGATGGATGGGTTGTGTACAGGTTGTTCTCCTCTTGTGTTTAGAGTCATAACTAACTGACCTCTCACAGTGCTCAAGAGAGAATTTGATTGTTGACCAGACCACACACTAGAAGGTGAAGGGACGACGACGTTTCGGTCCGTCCTGGACCATTCTCAAGTCGAATGAGAATGAGAATGGTCCAATTCATCGAGAATTTGATGAATACCTCCAGAGGATACTTGATTAACCAGGCTGTGATTCTTACGGCAGCTGTGTCCAACAGCCTGGTTGACCAAATCACCAACCGGGAGGCCTGGTCAGAGACAGGGCCGCGGGGACGTTCATTCCCGAAACCAATAACAGAGGGGCCTGACAGCTGAGTAGACAGCGCTTCGGATTCGTAGTCCTGAGATTCGGGGTTCGCTCCCCGGTGGAGGCGGAAACAAATGGGCAGAGTTTCTTTCACCCTTATGCCCCCTGTTACCTAGCAGTAAATAGGTACCTGGGAGTTAGACAGCTGCTACGGGCTGTTTCCTGGGGGGGAAGGGGTGTGTAACAAAAAGGAGGCCTGGTTAAGGACCGGGCCGCGGGGACGCTAAGCCCCGAAATCATCTCAAGATAACCTCAAGATGGTATATTGGGAAGGTTAATTGATAGATGTGGGTGGTAGGGGGGGTTGATGGGGAGGAGGAGGTGCCGTGAGGGGGGTGGGGCGGGGAGTGATGGAATGGTGGGGTGCAGGGAGAGATAGGGAGGAGGGGGGGGGGGGTTATGAGTAGATACTCATCAATCAGCAACTGGGAGAGAGGTCTGGCTGTATGAGGGGGGGGGGAGGGTAGAAATAGCCTAAGCTACTCTATCCCTTTGAGATGTATTTCTTTCTTGTCTCAATAAATATACTTGAACTTGAACTGACTGTATGCCCCGCCTACCACCCGGGGTCTACCTCTTCCCTTACCATTTAACCATTCTGACGTTCAAATTCTTCCTCGAAACCTGCCTTAGAGTTGTGAGTGGAGGTGGTTCCCGCAACTTCTTTCAAGTCATTTCACTTGTTGACCAGCCGTCCTGAGTGCAAGTATTTCCTTACATTTGTCTCCAGTTTACCCTCATGTCCTCTGGTCTCACGCTAGAGGCTGTCCTCTGGTCTCACGCTAGAGGTTGTCCTCTGGTCCTACTTAAGTCTCACGCTAAAGGTTGTCCTCTGGTCCTACTTAAGTCTCACGATAGAGGTTGTCCTCTGGTCCTACTTAAGTCTCACGATAGAGGTTGTCCTCTGGTCCTACTTAAGTCTCACGCTAA
The DNA here is from genome assembly GCF_040958095.1 of Procambarus clarkii. Taxonomy (NCBI): domain Eukaryota; kingdom Metazoa; phylum Arthropoda; class Malacostraca; order Decapoda; family Cambaridae; genus Procambarus; species Procambarus clarkii. The sequence continues at coordinate 18,583,332 of NC_091238.1, forward strand.
AGGTTGTCCTCTGGTCCTACTTAAGTCTCACGCTAGAGGCTGTCCTCTGGTCCTACTTAAGTCTCACGCTAAAGGTTGTCCTCTGGTCCTACTTAAGTCTCACGCTAGAGGCTGTCCTCTGGTCCTACTTAAGTCTCACGCTAGAGGTTGTCCTCTGGTCCTACTTAAGTCTCACGCTAAAGGTTGTCCTCTGGTCCTACTTAAGTCTCACGCTAAAGGTTGTCCTCTGGTCCTACTTAAGTCTCACGCTAAAGGCTGTCCTCTGGTCCTACTTAAGTCTCACGCTAGAGGCTGTCCTCTGGTCCTACTTAAGTCTCACGCTAGAGGCTGTCCTCGTCCACGCTGTACACCCGCCTGGTTCTGTCGTACACAACATGTAAAGACATATAACTGCAGTTCAAAATCTAGATAGAAAAACAATACTCGTAGGAACAATCGGGGGAAACCTTGGATAAGCCGTTGGCTTCATGTCCCCGGCGAGGTCACTGGGGAGATAGTGTTCCCCTCGCGTAAATAACAACTGAATTGCTATATAATAACCTAATTGTTATTGCGATAAGAGTGAAACAATCCATTGGAGGAACAATTAAGGGGAAGGAGGAGACTTGAGATGAGATCCTTGAGGAGGGAGGGGGGGGGTATTTACCTCACTGTTGGTGTCCCTCACTGTTGGTGTCCCTCACTGTTGGTGTGCCTCACTGTTGGTGTCCCTCACTGTTGGTGTGCCTCACTGTTGGTGTCCCTCACTGTTGGTGTGCCTCACTGTTGGTGTTTGTATCAAAACAAACTCCAAACAAGGTTAAGCTGGTCGTATTAAACAGCGGACTAACCTAACCAGGATTAATTCTAGTAATCCATGTGTGGAGTCACCTGAAGCAAAAATACAATACTGGATCCTGTAGCACAGAGGTCTACATTCTCTAGATCTTTAACCCAGGATCCCGGGTTCCATAATATATATATATAAAATATTATATGCGAACAAGCCAGAACGGTCTCCAAGCATATATGCCACTGAAAACTCACACCCCAGAAGTGACTCGAACCCATACTGCCAGAAGGAATGCATCTGTACATCAGAGGCATTGCTTCTGGCAGTATGGGTTCGAGTCACTTCTGTGGTGTGAGTTTTCAGTGATATAAAATATTATATATATATATATATATATATATATATATATATATATATATATATATATATATATATATATATATATATATATATATATAAAACATATATATATGCTTTTTATTTATTTTTGTGTGTGAGACTACCCCAATGACATGTTTTGGTAGAGACCTTTCTCAGACCTTCTGGTATGACCTCTTGAGGGCCCGCCAAGCTTTGTACACCTCAGGGCCTCACCAACCCTAAATCTGGCACTGACTGGCACTGCATAAAGCTAACCCATAAGGTGAACCAACAAGTCCGCAGACTTAGACAACTAGCAGGAAACACCTTCGTCCCCTGTTCCTCCATGTGTCTCCTCCTCACCTCAAATCCTTCGGCCATAAAAACTTAAGGCACAAGAGTCATTGCTCGCTCTCCGCCCGGCAGATTTCAGCACCCACCGGACAAGTACGGTTTAACAGTTAGCTAAAGGGTATACTTGGCCGGATGCCAGCAACGGTAGACCGCCTTCAGGGAGTACCTCAACCGGTTCCTCCAGCGACCCATCAACCAGGTACCACAAAAACACTAAACACGCCACCTTCTGCTCTCAGGGAAATACATAGAAAGGCACTAATCCTTTAATCTAAAGCACTGGCAAATATGTTTACAATGCACACATTTACACAAACATATACGTGTAAATGAAACTGTTGAAAATCTATTGGTCCATACGAGGCAGCTTCTATTGGTCCATACGAGGCAGCTTCTATTGGTCCATACGAGGCAGCTTCTATTGGTCCATACGAGGCAGCTGCTATTGGTCCATACGAGGCAGCTGTTATTGGTCCATACGAGGCAGCTTCTATTGGTCTATACGAGGCAGCTCCTATTGGTCCATACGAGCCAGCTGCTATTGGTCCATACGAGGCAGCTGCTATTGGTCCATACGAGGCAGCTTCTATTGGTCCATACGAGGCAGCTGCTATTGGCCCATATGAGGCAGCTGCTATTGGCCCATATGAGGCAGCTGCTATTGGCCCATACGAGGCAGCTCCTATTGGCTTATACGAGGCAGCTCCTATTGGCTTATACGAGGCAGCTCCTATTGGCTTATACGAGGCAGCTGCTATTGGCCCATATGAGGCAGCTGCTATTGGCCCATACGAGGCAGCTCCTATTGGCCCATACGAGGCAGCTCCTATTGGCTTATACGAGGCAGCTCCTATTGGCTTATACGAGGCAGCTTCTATTGGCTTATACGAGGCAGCTGCTATTGGCTTATACGAGGCAGCTGCTATTGGCCCATACGAGGCAGCTCCTATTGGCTTATACGAGGCAGCTCCTATTGGCTTATACGAGGCAGCTTCTATTGGCTTATACGAGGCAGCTGCTATTGGCTTATACGAGGCAGCTTCTATTGGCTTATACGAGGCAGCTGCTATTGGCTTATACGAGGCAGCTTCTATTGGCTTATACGAGGCAGCTGCTATTGCATTAGGAGCTCCTTGCATTAGTAACAACACCCAGCAGTCTGCTGGAAAGCGAGGGTCAACAGGCTCTGCTTACTGTCACTGTGACCCCAAAAGTCCTTTCAAGTATATAATTACTGAGCTGTTTCCAAGTTAAACAAAATGAATTTAAATAAAGACTTAGATTAATGAAGACTTAAGCCCTCTAGAGAAGGCATAGGTGGAGGCCTACAAGTTTTGCTATGGGAAGGTGAGAAGTAACATGAGTGATAGTTTAATATATTTTGCTGTTAAGGGAAGGCTACGCAGGGGGGTTTAGCTCCTGTCCTCTAAACCTTACTCAGGTGGAGTGGGTTGTGGGACTTGTTGTACTGCTCAAGACGGACTTGACCTATGATAACTTGGCCGCAGAGGCTTGGAGCGGCCTGCGAGGCCTACATATATCCACCACAGCCTGGTTGGTCCGGCACTTCCCGTAGGAACTTGTCTCATTTGTTCTTGAACGCGTCCACTTTTGTTCCGACATTATCTTGTGGCTATGTAGGCTGTTGCATGTTGCCAGACACTGTTGCCACCCCGCTGCCAGACAATGTTGCCACCCCCGCTGCCAGACACTGTTGCCACCCCCCGCTGCCAGACAATGTTGCCACCCCTGCTGCCAGACAATGTTGCCAGCTAATCACCATTGCCAGGCCTAGTTCAGCATCATTATTGTGAACATACAAACCAAGAAGTGTTGCCCCCGAGACAGTGAATTAATGGAAATATGACCCTTAATGTCATCATTTTAGTGGGGGGAGGGGGGCCAATTGCTCTCCAATTTGTTTGACTCTCGTTACACTTCATTATCCAGATGATGTGTGTGTGTGTGTGTGTGTAATTACCTAAGTGTAGTTACAGGATGAGAGCTACGCTCGTGGTGTCCCGTCTTCCCAGCACTCTTTGTCATATAACGCTTTGAAACTACTGACGGTCTTGGCCTCCACCACCTTCTCACTTAACTTGTTCCAACCGTCTACCACTCTATTTGCGAAGGTGAATTTTCTTATATTTCTTCGGCATCTGTGTTTAGCTAGTTTAAATCTATGACCTCTGTGTGTGTGTGTGTGTGTGTGTGTGTGTGTGTGTGTGTGTGTGTGTGTGTGTGTGTGTGTGTGTGTGTGTGTGTGTGTGTGTGTTCACCTAGTGATGTTTGCGGGGGTTGAGCTCTGGCTCTTTGGTCCCGCCTCTCAACTGTCAATTAACTGGTGTACAGATTCCTGAGCCTACTGGGCTCTATCATATTTACATTTAAAACTGTGTATGGAGTCAGCCTCCACCACATCACTGCCTAATGCATTCCATCTGTTCAACTACTCTGACACTGAAAAAGTTCTTTCTAACGTCCCTGTGGCTCATGTGGGTACTCAGTTTCCACCTGTGTCCCCTTGTTCGCTTGGTTGTCCCGTGTTAAATAATTCATCCATGTCTACCCTGTCAATTTCCCTGAGAATTTTGTATCTGGTGATCAAGTCTCCCCGGGCTCTTCTGTCTTCCAGCGACGTGAGGTGCATTTCCCGCAGCCTTTCCTCGTAACTCATGCCTCTTAGTTCTGGGACTAGCCTAGTGGCATACCTCTGAACTTTTTCCAGCTTCGTCTTGTGCTTGACAAGATACGGGCTCTATGTTGGGGTCGCATACTCCAGGATTGGTCTTACATATGTGGTATACAAGGTTCTGAATGATTCCTTACACAGGTTCCTGAAGGCTGTTCTGATGTTAGCCAGCCTCGCATACACAAACGATGTTATTCTTTTAATGTGGGCTTCAAGAGACATGTTTAGTGTGATATCAACTCCTAGATCTTTCTCTCTGTCCGTTTCATGAAGGATTTCATCTCCCATTCTGTATTCCACGTCTGGCCTCCTATTTCCTCCCCCTAGTTTCATTACCTTACATTTAATCGGGTTGAACTTTAGTAGCCATTTGTAGGAGTGTGTGTGTGTAAGAGGTCGGGGGTGAGGAGGCTGACGGGGACAAAGGTCACCTCGTTATTACCGGGCGCCATTCACAACACCCCACATGACCCACATCACCAACTCTTGAGAACAAAAGCTTATTCAAGCACACGTTATACGTGACTGTGCATGCAACATGTGCACACTGTGACTGTGCATGCATCATGTACACACTGTGTACAGCTAATACTATGTTAGCTAATACATCCTACCTCCAGCTATGTATTCCGTTTTGACACAGAAAACATTAGTTTAAGCGTCGGAGAACACTAACCATACCCCCCCCTAACATCACCTATGAAGGAACATCAAAGAACTAATGTCAAACTATTGTTATAAACAGCCTCCTGGTGCTTCGGAGCTCATTAACTGTTTAATAATTGTAAACAAAGCCGCCAAAGATTGAGAAAAGATGTACAGGTTCTTAAGAGCTTGTGTAACTGCTTCGTGAATCTAGCCCCAGGAACCTCTTCAGTGACACTGTATCACTGGATGCAGTGACACTGTATCACTGGATGCAGTGACACTGTATCACTGGATGCAGTGACACTGTATCACTGGATGATGCAGCCTAAGCTCTCTATTAAAGCTTGCGTAAAACTAGTAGAACTAATTTCTATAAAATAAATACAAATACACTAACAAATTTATACCTGAACAAATAACTGAAAAAGTGTTGCTTTTTATAATGACAGAAAATAAGCAAAATACATATTAAGTTAAGAGGTTAACAAGCTAACCAGTTCACACAAGGTAATCATCTCGCGAATTTTTCTGAAATATAAAAAAATATGTGCTCGAAAAGACCACTATAAACAAATATATACATTTTTCTGTCTGAATGATTCCATCATCACAATTGGCACAATATTCCTCCCCCCCCCCCATGAATACAAAGGTTCCCTTCCCCCATGTATACCCTGCTTCATGCGTGACCACCCCAAGCTGTCCCCACATCCTACCGTCCACGCGCACCGCTCCTGTGCCAGGTAAGTTCACTACGGGCTCACCATAGCCCGTGCTACTTGGAACTTGCTCCGAGTAGCTGAATCTATAACAACAACATCCTACCGTCCTCCACCGGCCAGGATGTCTACGATGGTAACTCGAGGGATACTGGAGGGCCAGGTACCAAATCTACACACTAAAATAACAACATACTGGAGTGAACGATATGGAAGAACATGCAGAATAGAACCAGTGAAGAGCAGAGGTGCCATAGGCACAATCAGAGAACACTGTATAAACATCAGAGGTCCGCGGTTGTTCAACGTCCTCCCAGCGAGCATAAGAAATATTGCCGGAACAACCGTGGACATCTTCAAGAGGAAACTAGATTGTTTTCTTCAATAAGTGCCGGACCAACCGGGCTGTGGTGGGTATGTGGGCCTGCAGGCCGCTCCAAGCAACAGCCTGGTGGACCAAACTCTCACAAGTCGAGCCTGGCCTCGGGCTGGGCTTGGGGAGTAGAAGAACCCCCAGAACCCCATCAGCCAGGTACCAAGCAAGGTAAGGAAGAGGAAGGTAGGGACGAGACAAAGGTGAGAAGGGAGAAAGGGAGGGGGGGTGAGGGTATGTGGATGAGGGTGGTATACTATACACTTGGGGAGGGGGGGGGTGTCAGTTGACCGTCCCCCAGTAACGCGACCCATGTCCGGGTGTATTGTGCTGCCTGCGTCCTGTGCAGGGCTCAGGGCCCCTGCCCTGTGTCAACCCTATGGCAGCCCCCTTGTGAGCAGGGCTCAGGGCCCCTGCCCTGTGTCAACCCTATGGCAGCCCCCTTGTGAGCAGGGCTCAGGGCCCCTGCCCTGTGTCAACCCTATGGCAGCCCCCTTGTGAGCAGGGCTCAGGGCCCCTGCCCTGTGTCAACCCTATGGCAGCCCCCTTGTGAGCAGGGCTCAGGGCCCCTGCCCTGTGTCAACCCTACTGACAGCCCCCTAGTGAGCAGGGCTCAGGGCCCCTGCCCTGTGTCAACCCTACTGACAGCCCCCTAGTGAGCAGGGCTCAGGGCCCCTGCCCTGTGTCAACCCTACTGGCAGCCCCCTTGTGAGCAGGGCTCAGGGCCCCTGCCCTGTGTCAACCCTACTGGCAGCCCCCTAGTGAGCAGGGGTGAGAGTTCGTACCCTCTTGCGTACCCTAGTGATAGAGTCCTTGGCTAGCTGGGTGAGTGATGGTAGACCTAATATTCCGCACAAGCGCGTCAGGGCGAGCATCCCTTCCTGTTTGTATATGGGGGAGCCATGTTTGGCACATGTGTATACGTACAACCAGTCTCGCCTCCACGTGACACGGTGGGGAAAGGGGGAGACCCACATGTTTATGTAGATGTGAAGGCTTCTCTTCAACAGGAAACCTCACACCAAAAATGTTAAATTTGTTCAATTTCGCCGCGAAGGGCACATTTATTGGGCAACTTCACTCGTCGTATGAGTGAATATGCGGCCATGGGCACTTGTAGTCAATTTCTTCAACTCGCTATTACAGCTGATTCTGAAAATAGGGTTACAGGTGTGTCGAAACATCTGAGGAAAGTTGAGATTGAGTGGAAAGTGGTTGACTTTCCACTCAACCTCAGTGGAAAGTCTGAAGCATCACCTAGACAAATATACAAGTGGGAGTGGTTGATATAAATAGTTGCTGCCCCACAACGCCAAATAAGCTTTCTGCGGATGCTATATTTCTTTATATTTATATATATATATATATATATATATATATATATATATATATATATATATATATATATATATATATATATATATACCTCTCTCCCCGTCTACAGCCTAACGTCTCCCCGTCCACTTAGGCTATCTGTCCATCATGGCTGGCCATCATCGCCCTCCCCGTCTACTGTCCAGCGTCATACCGTCCACTTAGGCTATCTGTCCAACAAGGCCACCCTCCTCCTCCCGCCGCGCAGGAACATACACCTTCCTTATTATCACCCGCACCACTGTGGATGGTATCTTACATCTTCCGATCCATCGTCTGACCCTGAAATTACGTTAACAATCTCGATTCCAGTCCCAAGCAGGAAGTTAAACCGGAGTCGAATGATTCTAGCCAAACAGAACTATAGGACTGACCACTAGAAAACGCTACTTAGCCTTATACTGGGTGGCACACTTATGTCTGTCTGTCACCGTTAGCCACCATAAACATTAGCCCCCTCCCATGACGGGTCAATGTTGCGGTGATTGCAATATCCCTAAACTATTGCAATTTGTACGTCGGGGTTAATAGCTTGAAACATGTCTCAGCGTGTCTCAACACGTGGCAAGTTGGCCGCCATCTTGAGTATTTCACCAACATTGGCATTCCATATGTGTGAGGGGTTGGGGGTCATTTATTGTCACCCGTATTAGTGTGACCTGTACTCTGTAATGAGAACAGGTGCTCTCACTTATTGCTGTGCTACTTGATGAGTCCATTGTTTACCTGTTGAGTCCACTGTTTACCTGTTGAGTCCATTGTTTACCTGTTGAGTCCATTGTTTACCTGTTGAGTCCATTGTTTACCTGTTGAGTCCATTGTTTACCTGTTAATTTTGAGAAGGCAGCAGGTACAAGACACGTGAGAGAGAAGGCAGCCATAATGGCAGGGGCCGCCACTTGAAGGATCTCTCACAACACACCAAGTAAAGGCACACGACTCAAGTCAGATCTTCTTGAGTACATTCCAAAGCAATATATTCATATGTATTTATGTTATATACATACCTAAGTGTGCTTGCTGGGGGTTGAGCTTCGGCTCTTTGGTCCCGCCTCTCAACATTCAATCATCTGGTGTTCAGATTCCTAAGCCTATTGGCCTCTATTGTGTGTATGTGTGACTGTATGTACTCACATAGTTGTGCTTGCGGGGTTTGAGCTCTGGCTCACTGGTCCCGTCTCTCAACTGTCAATCAACTGATGTACAGATCCCTGAACTTCTCAAGCTCTATCATATCAACATTTGAAACTGTGTATGGAGTCAGCCTTCACCACATCACTGCCTAGTGCATTCCACTTACTAACTACTCTGACACTGAAAAAGTTATTTCTAATGTCTCTGTGGGTCATTTGGGTACTCAGCTTCCACCTGTGTCCCCTTGTTCGTGTACCACTCGTGTTAAATAATCCTTCCTTTTCTACCCTGTCAATTCCCTTGAGAATTTTCTATGTGGTGATCAAGTCTCCCTGGGCTCTTCTGTCTGCCAGCGACATGAGGTGCAGTTCCCTCAGCCTTTCCTCGTAACTCATGCCTCTTAGTTCTGGGACTAGCCTCGTGGCATAAATATTAACTTTTTCCAGCTCCGTCTTGTTGTTGACAAGATACAGGCTCCATGCTGGGGCCGCATACTCCGGGATTGGACTTACATACGTGGTATACAAGGTTTTGAAAGATTCCTTACACAGGTTCCTGAAGGCAGTGCTGATGTTAGCCAGCCTCACATTCGCGAGGCTGGCTTGTAATTACCTAAGTGTAGTTACAGGATGATGACCATGTGTGGTCACACGTGTGTGTGTGTGTGTGTGTGTGTGTGTGTGTGTGTGTGTGTGTACTCACCTAGTTGTGCTTGCTGGGGTTGAGCTTTGCTCTTTCGGCCCGCCTCTCAACTGTCAATCAACTATTACTAACTAAAGTAGAAGAAGAATAGTAGAGTAGAAATACTTCCTGGTTCTGGGAGTAGAGAACCTCCAGAACCCCATCAAGCAGATATTAAGCAGGTAACTAACTAATTTTGTTCCATATACACACACACACACACCCAGGAAGCAGCTCCGTAACAGCTGTCTAACTCCCAGGTACCTATTTACTGCTAGGTAACAGGGGCAGTCAGAGTGAAAGAAACTTTGCCCATTTGTCCTGGTCCGGGAATCGAACCCGGGCTACATAATTATGAGTCCTGCGCGCTATCCACTCAGCTACCCGACCCCCTATGTGTATGTGCGGGCGTGAGTGTGTTCTGGACAACCTCCAGCAGAACCTGACAGACCTGTTCCCTTCTCAACACAACCAGGTCAAGACCTAATGAGCCTGAGTCATGATCAGCTTCAACAACACCAATTAGGCCAAACACATATTGACGTCAGCCGTTTGTGTTGATTTTGAGTTTAACGTGTTTACCATAGTTTTTTTTTTTACTGGTACAACACTCTGACGTGAGAGTTTTGACTGGTACAACACTGACGTGACAGTTTTTCAGTGTTGTATCAGTCAAAACTCGTTCCAATAACTGACTGACACAAGGATTTTGATTGGTATAAAATCAAGTTCCAAACCTGTACAATAAAATTACAACATAATGGGATGATATATATGGTAGGAATTGCAAAACATATACCATATAAAATCAGGGTGCCATCATCACAGTTAGAGAACAGTGTAAACGTCAAACACTCACGACTCTCCAATCCCCGCCAACAAGTGTTGCTGGAACAGCAGTGGAAGTATTTAATAGACAACTGGACAAGTTTCTGCCGAAGTTACTGGATCTGCCTGGCTGTGATGGGCCTTCAGGCAACGAAGACAGCCTCACAGGCCGACAATCATCAGGGAAGTCTGGCCCCAAGCCAAGTTGGGGGAATACTCGGACTCGTCAGCGGGTAATGATTTAACGGGAGAAACATCGGGCACTGGAAAGAGACATGAAGTGGCACATGTGTTGTGGAGGCGGGGTTGGGAGTGGTGAAGAGAGTGGGGGGAGTGGGTGTGACTGACGGAGAAGGGAGGTAAGCTACCCTAGCCTAGAGGCTAAGTTGTAGGACAAAGCCGGAGATCAACAGACCTCATAACTCACTCTGGGCCACACCACAAGAGTCAAAAGGGGCGTGGGAGCTGCCTGATGGTGTGGGGTGTAGGTGGGGCGTGGGGGGCTGGCTGATGGTGGGGGTGTTGGTGGGGCGTGGGGGGCTGGCTGATGGTGGGGGTGTTGGTGGGGCGTGGGGGGCTGGCTGATGGTGGGGGTGTAGGTGGGGCGTGGGGAGCTGGCTGATGGTGGGGGTGTTGGTGGGGCGTGGGGGGCTGGCTGATGGTGGGGGTGTAGGTGGGGCGTGGGATATGACTGATGAAGGGAGGAGGGAGTGGAAGGTTGGGATTGTGGTTGGTGGAATGAGGGGTGGGGAGAGGGAATGGCTTTTATTAAAAAAAAAAACTCATTTTTAACGCATTTATTAAATTTGACTATGATATTGAACATGCACTTTATCACATGTTTAAATTAATATATTACTAGAGATTTGGTAATGTTCAGTTTCAAAGACCATAGCTTCATTTAAATTTGGTTATGTATTGCGTGTTTACAAGAATTGACATTAAAATTGTAAGCCTCTAGTGCACAGTAGCCTACCTTTCAAAACGTACGCGTGTCCCATTAGTTACATATATGGTTAAAACCCAACTTTGGGTAGCAAATCTGGGTTACCTAGTCTACTGTGTGGTGATATATATACACACCAAGAAGTATACACTCTTCCTCGGTGTATGTTTGTTCACAGTTAGTTTATTTTAGGCTTTAGAATGTCGAGAGCTAAAGTATACCACCTGGTCTGTCAGTAAGCGAATGCAGTAGGTTTATAGTCCTTATTAAGAGGCTGAAGTGCCTAAAATCGAGCTACCAGGCACATCAAACCAATGTTGACTTAAATAGTGCCCAATAACATTTATTTTAAAGAAAACTCCACAGTGATAAGTAAAGAAAAGAAAAAGAAAAAATATATGAAAATATATATAAAAAAACACAAAGAAAAAGTCCAATATATGACATCATACACACGTGAGGCGCTCTTTGATAACGCGCCACGAGAATGTAAACACCAGGGGCTAGTAGCCTAGCCTACGCAGGAAAAAGGCTAGGCCTATAAACCTTAAGGCTACCTGCCTGTGACACACGAGGCCAACAGAACTCCAGAGGCAACAATCAAACAGAACTCTTGCCGTGCATCATCGGAGAGGAGAAGACCTTGGCAGAACTGAACGTATTATAAGGAACCCTTTCATCCGGCTGGCGCCGGAAGCTGTGTATACTATGACTCCTGCGGCTGTCTTCCTGGTGGCCCACACTCCTTCCTCTGCCAACACCTGCCTCCAGGGCGGCCCACACTCCTTCCCCTGCCAACACCTGCCTCCAGGGCGGCCCACACTCCTTCCCCTGCCAACACCTGTCTTCAGGGTGGCCCATACTCCTTCCCCTGCCAACACCTGCCTCCAGGGTGGCCCACACTCCTTCCCCTGCCAACACCTGCCTTCAGGGTGGCCCACACTCCTTCCTCTGCCAACACCTGCCTCCAGGGTAGCCACACCCCTTCCCCTGCCAACACCTGCCTCCAGGGTGGCCCACACCCCTTCCCCTGCCAACACCTGCCTTCAGGGTGGCCCACACTCCTTCCTCTGCCAACACCTGCCTCCAGGGTGGCCCACACCCCTTCCCCTGCCAACACCTGCCTTCAGGGTGGCCCACACTCCTTCCTCTGCCAACACCTGCCTCCAGGGTGGCCCACACTCCTTCCCCTGCCAACACCTGCCTGGTGAGCCACACTACCAACACCTGCCTGGTGGGCCACAGTCCCAACACCTGCCTGGCGGCCCACACTGCCCACTCGTCCACACATTACTCTCTCATATTCCTTATTTGATCTGACCCACTCACTGGTAGTTCATTTTCTCTCAAGTGCGAGAGTTAACTAAACCATTCCCCCCTTCAAGTCACACGTCTTTAAACATCAAGTGCAGCCAACGGCATCTTCCTAAAGCTGTTTTTACTATCATTTATCACTTACAAAAATGATATTTAAGTCAGTTATACCCACGACCTGTAATTCCATCCTCCTGGGCAAAACACTAACCATTAATCCCGTCGATTGTAAGCATTCCAAGCTGTACTACAAATCGCTGTAGGCTTGAAAAAGCAAAGCTGTCACGCGCAGAAAGGCCATTTGGGATGTAAGACAAATATATATGGGTTGCAAGGTTCCTTGAGGGAGACGTCGGAGACGGACGGACACACACACACACGACCCGCCGGAGACACTGGCCAAGGCAGACTGACTGGCTTGGTCGGTTGGTCCTCTTGGTCACCCCACAGCACCCACTGGGGGCTGGCTGCCAGGGGTCGCCACCCACCTCCTCCCATCTCCTCCTTCCTCCTATAAACAGTGCTATATATACCACCTTATAATAGTTCACAGGGTCATGTGTTATTATGGAACATGTAGCCATTGTTGGAGTTGTGGTGGACACCATACCTATCGTAAGGGTGGTGGTGGACTTTGATTGATTGATTGATTGCTGCCGCCGAAGGCGGCTAGTTTATTGTGCACCCCATACTCATCCTGTGAGCGGTAGCGCAAAAGCATTACAGAGGGCACAAAAGGTCTTTATCAGACCTCATCTTAGATTATTACATAAACAATTTCTTCTATCCTTCACACCTTATAGTTACAATGTCAGCTAGTTACAGAGAAAGTGCTATGACAAGAGCTACATATTTACAGTAAGTCATCATACATTAATGGTAGGTCTTATCATTAATACATAATAGTAGGACCCAATACCCATCCTGGGAGTAGCAGTGAACCCTATAAGAATCTTGTAGGTAAGTGGCAGAGAGGTTTCAGTGCCACACAGTGAGTTGAAGTACTTCTGGATTCCAAGCAAGATCTTCATGTTAAGCAATTTATATTTATATTTCGCTTCTCAGATAATATATGTTGAGTTTAATTTATTGTCGTTCAGGCCTGTTGGTCCGCCTTGCAAGTTACAGTGCAGGGCTTGCAAGATACAGTGCAGACCTTGCAAGATACAGCGCAGGCCTTGCAAGATACAGTGCAGGCCCTGCAAGTTACAGCGCAGGCCTTGCTGTGAACGATACAGTAATACAGTACACGAGATAAATTAACAGCTCTAAACCCCATCATAATTACATTTGGGACTATATTCATACCTAACCGTCCGATGCAATTTAAATAATAATTGTACATAGCTATTCATGCTGCTTTTTAATCTCTAGTTCCCTGATTATTATTTATTAATTATCAATAAGATTAAAGCATATGACTTAATATATTACAGTCAAGATAGTCTATAGATAAGAATGTGTAGTGTACTTCTTTGAGGCTATTACTTTGATGGTGAGTTCGGGAACTGAGGTGGTCTTAGGCTTTAATATTATTAAGCTTTAATATTTGTCTTATAGGCCTGACATGGCGTTCGTTCCGAGGATCAACGTCCCCGCGGCCCGGTCTCTGACTAACCTCACCACCAGTACCAAGAGGCGAGAACGATACAGTAATAATTTCTGAAGTGTTGTTAAAGCATCGTAGCTGTGGGTATGAGGTACACGAAGTTACTCTAGATGGTAACCTTTAGGGAGTAAATAAATAACAGCGTAGTGGTGTTGGCGGTTCAGCTGCGGGATGGTTCAGTTGCCACTAACCGCTCGGGGTGGACGCTCATCCCCTTCACGGTATATCCTGGCATACACATTACCATTCCTCTACTACATATGCCCAATACGCACTCTAAACACCACGGCAATATCAAATAAATAGGCAGTAACAGATCATACTCTGGGGAACAAGGTGTATTAACCTCTCCATATTCAACTGATGCGCCCTAGCTGGCAACCCCCCAGGGGCCGCCCCACGCCATCAAGAACTTCACCGACACTGGGAAATATAATCGAATTTATTTTTGAATGATTTCTGTATCAAAATCACTACTCAAGAGGAATGAGAAATGTGAAACTGAGACATCGTTTCTTGGCCAAAATTAGCTAAGCCGTATTCCGTTGTTATTAAACGCAAGGGAATTATTATTTATTTTCTGAGTAATGGAAATAGCATAGGCCTATCCAGTGGGCTATATGAGGACGTATTTTGTTTTATTATGCGACCTGTACTCATCCTGTAAGTGGTAGTGGGCACCATACTCATCCTGTGAGTGGTAATGGACACCATACTCATCCTGTATTCACCTAGTTGTGCTTGCGGGGGTTGAGCTCTGCTCTTTCGGCCCGCCTCTCAACTGTCAATCAGTCAACTGTTACAACTCCTAACACCCTGACAGCTGGATGGACAGCACTTCGGATTCGTAGTCCTGAGGTTCCGGGTTCGATCCCCGGCAGAGACAAATGGGCAAAATGTTTCTTTCACCCTGATGCCCCTGTTACCTAGCAGTAAATAGGTACCTGGGAGTTAGACAACTGCTGCTTCCTGGGGGTGGAGTCCAGGTCGAGGACCGGGCCGCGGGGACGCTAAGCCCCGAATTCATGTCAAGATAATTATAAACTTTTAACTGTATCATAAACTGTTTACTCCACCAACTGTACCATAAACTGTTTACTGTAGCAACTAATGCATTACTTTGCTAACTATACTGTAAAATTATATATTAATGTACTTGGTTATTTAAGTGCTAACTTTACGCGCATTTAACTGCACTGTAAACTGATGTATTACTGTACTAACCGCACTGTAAACTGATGTATTACTGCACTAATTGCACTGTAAACTTATATATTGATGCACTAACTGCACTGTAAACTGATGTATTACTGTACTGTAAACTGGTGTATTACCCCACAAACTGTACTTTAGACTGCTGCATTACTGTACTAACTGTAAACTGATATATTACCGTACTAACTGAACTGTAAACTGATGTATTACTGTACTAACTGAACTGTAAACTGGTGTATTTTAAAACTTATTCCTAACCTTAGTATTTTTATATATTTTTAAATATTTTTAAACTTTGAAAGAAACAGGTTATCAAAGAGATATATAATTTCCGCTTCCAGTGACAGGAAGCCTGTTCTATACATAGGCTTATCGAGCTCCCCTCTAGGCCAACTACAAACCTTTCCCATCATGCAACCCACAACAGTTGCCTAACTCCCGGGTGCCTATTTATTGCTAGGTGAAGAGAGGTACCAGGTGAGAGGAAATGTTGTTCAATCGTGTCCGTTCCAGAGTTCCCCAGTTGTGAGTAGAGGACGTAGACCACTGCGTTACAAGACCCCCCAATATATTTCGTGAGGAGTGACTTCGCAGTATATACATATACCTGTTTATTTTGTTCTTGAATATTGTTCAGGATTAAATTCTTGCAATTTGGTCAGTAGCCTCACTTGCCTAACCTACCCTAGCCTAGTCTAGCCTAGCCTAACCTAACCTAGCCTAACCTATCCTAGATTAGCCTAAATCGATAGAAAGAATAAGATTGTGACATTCAGATGAAAATGCTTCAGATTAGAATAGTTTATTACTCTGTGTAACTATATATTTTACAATTAAACATTATACAACCATACATGTTATAACTAAACATTATACAACTACATATGTTATAACTGAACCTTTTGAAACTACATATTTTGAGAAATGTGCAAAAATGTTTGAGATAGATCCATGTACTTCCTGGTGCCGTGTGATCATTTCTTGCAAACTTACGACATCTGATGTGTTAGTGACTTAATTCCGCTCCGTCTGAGAGATGTGACCAAGTGCTGGTTCGTACACCTTGCCACAGGTTGTTCTGACAACCCCCGCATGACAGGGTGTTCGTACACCTTGCCACTGGTTGTTCTGACATAACCCCCGCATGACAGGGCATTCGTACATCACAACCTGCCACTGGTCACGTCATTTGGTTGTCAGTGACGAGCCTTTAGTTCTTCTGGCATACAAAGTGTTGTTCGCTACTACACATCACGAAGATATTTGACATGGTCCAGGAGCCGTTCTCAGTGCGTTCCAGGTGTATGCAAAACGATGCCTTCAGTGCAACTAGAATCGGCGGGAAAGTCATGGCATGTGTTGTCCCTGTGAACAACAAAGGTGTTTCAACTTACAAAACACAATGAAAACGAGATCATAAAATATAAGCATGGGAGTTAAGGAGGAAGAGTTAACATTTTGTGGACTTTCGGGGGGGGGGGGGGGTAGAAATAGCCTAAGCTACTCTATCCCTTTGAGATGTATTTTTTTCTTGTCTCAATAAACATACGTGAACTTGTGGACTTCCGTAATAATTCTACTGTCACTTATTTATTTGAATACCTTTTCCTGGTGTATATATGTGTCATCTTGTTAAACCAAACTTGGTTGTATTTCTTAATGTTGTTATGCTGTTGTGTTGTATATTGTGCATACTTTTATGTCAATGTTATACTATTATACTGTAAAATATGTATGTGTAGACCTATTATAACACCGCTAATTCCGGAGACCTAAACATAACACGGGTCACTCCCCGGGGCTTCCATCCAAGTCGTAAATGGTAAAACAGCTTTCACCGAAACCGAAAGGGAAGTAACCGCTGGACACATGCAGTTCGAAGCACAAAAACACAAGTTCACATAACAAAACCGGACAGAAAAATACACTCGTGAAATAAATAACATCATGGAACGACACTCTAGCAAAAAAAAAAGGCCTCCCCCACAGGACAAGTCCAAGGAGGGCCACAGGTTGGCCATCATTGGCCACAAGTCTTAGCTCAAAAGCTTTGGGACTTGCTGCAAGATGATGAGACAAAGCAGCACCACTACGTTGCTCCAGGCGAGGCATCAGCATAAGAACTGATTTGATAAGTGATGCAAAACCGAGATACGGGTCGCCTGGTGGCAGCATTCGCCACTAACGGGTTCTAATTAGTTTCGTGTGTTTTCGTAGGTTTATTTTGAACCGTTTGGTGAGTTGTTTGGCAGTTTCGTGGCTTGCGCAGTTGGGGGACCTAGCAGTTGTCTGTAAAAAGTTTGCTGTCCGGGTGAAAGGGCGAAATGTTATTTGCTCCTTACGCCTGGTGTGAGGGTTGGGGGGGGGGGAGGGGGGCACGGTTGTGGCTGTGAGCCCCGGTTGGCCAAACATAACTCTTGCAACAGATGTGACTTGTAGAAGGGGACCAATCTCGGCGAAAAAGCTACAGGGGATCACCTGTACCTGGACAATCTCAGGTCAAGAAGGTTAGATCAACACAAGGAAAGGTCAAAACAAGAACGTTTGGGTATAAAAAAAAGGTTAGATCAAGACATGTGGGAATGTCCCATCAATTGCCAAAATTACGCGGGGAAAAGCTCCAAAATTCCAATCCAATATATATCACCTATATTCAGGCTGTATCAACTTAAATCTAGATATACATCTCAATCCCTAAGATGGGATACCATACATGTATATGTGTACCCCACAGTAATATTGGCTGGGATTGTATGCACTCACACGTAAACTCACAGAGGCACTGGGATAGAGAATTATGGTTTACCCAGTTCACATTTCCAGAGGTAAATTATTGCTGAGTAAAGCATAATGCATGTAGAGCTTAATAACAGTCCGCGAAGTATGTTTAAACATACAGGAAGTTTAGCAACTGTTCGTTTCATCAAATTAGACAAGACTAACAGCTACAACTTCATAATATTGCATTAATCTTAAATGAATTAAATAAATAGCTATGAGTGAAAGCGGATGGCTATTGTCTGTAAAACGGTAATTAAGCCAGAGAAATTGATTCGTGGTGGCCCTGGAATAATGACTAAAGATACAATAAGAGAGAAAATAAATGGTTGCTTACATTACTGAAATTTGTTGAACTTTAAGCGGTAAATGTATGATTGTGTATGAAGGTCCACGTTTGTGTATTCTTGAGTGTTCATACATCTACATATCCATGTATGCTTGTGTTTATGTTCTTACAAATGCGTTCGTGCAGAACATGCTTGTGTACAGCATTAGTGTAACGAACTTTCAATAGTACTTCCCGCGCCAGTGAGCACATACGGCAACATTCGTGTTTGAAGCATAGTCAAGCAAAGGAGAAGACAGTGAGGGATCCTTACCGTCAGGCAGACACCACTGTGCAGTCTGAGTGGTAAATCCGACCGTCCCGCCTGTCCATATCAACGACACCTCTGTCAGGAGACGGGAAGGAAGTTAATATTATATATTGCCCAGTGTGTGTGTGTACTCAACTAGTTGTGCTTGCGGGGGTTGAGTTTCGGCTCTTTGGTCCAGCCTCTCAACTGTCAATCTACTGGTGTACAGATCCCTGAGCTTCTCGAACTCTATCATATCCACATTTGAAACTGTGTATGACGTCAGCCTCCAACACATCACTTCCTAGTGCATTCCATTTACTAACTACTCTGACACTGAAAAAGTTCTTTCTTACACACCCACACACACACACGCACAAGTACTCAGAGCAAGATTATTCAACAGTGGATAACGTCTGAACTACTGTACCGTACAAATTGAGGAGAGTGGTAACCTCCTTCATTTTGTCCGGAGTGTCAAAGACAGCGAGAAAGCCACCGTCCAAATGGCAGTCTCTAACTGCAAAGCTATAGGTCATACTCTTGAGTGACAGCCTGTAAAACCTCGCACCGATCATCATGTAGTTTCCTGTCATATAGAAAGTAATTATCAAAAGACGGCGCCAAGTCGGGAAGACTATGCAGCCTGGCACATAGAAATACACATATATTTGTTGATTCTGTTCCAATTGCAATTATCATGGCTACTTTTATCGTACAAAATGTGGCGCATATATACATTTATACATACATATTTACTGGTATATACATGTATAGGAGCCAAATAGATTTTTTTAAATAGAAATTGTGCATTATATATAGCCAATAATTAGGCACAGGGTTTCTGGAAGCCTCGCGGGCAGAAATCTCAGCACGTAAAAATATAACAAATGTATAGAAATATGAATAATAATGATTGTCTGACCTCTCTTGAAGAATGATACGGCGTTGGGCTGAGTGGTGAGGTTGGCAGCAGCAACACCACTGTAGGAGAGGTGGCAGAGAACCTTGCTGTTTGACACGATCTCAGCTGTTGCCTCATGGCACAGTGTCTGAGTGAAACACGCAACCCGACAGGCACCTGCCAAGGAAGAGACGACAGGCCAACGGATACAAGTCATATCATACGTAAGACGGTTCGCCAACGGATTTGATATCCTGCTTAATCTTATCCATCCTAACCTAACCCAGCCGAGCCTAACATTGACTAACCTAGGCTAATATATCCTAAACCCTAACAATTCTGGTTTTAACCACCAGAAAACGAGCTTTGGCAAGCCATACTCTGTACGATTTGACCATACCAGAGGCCAATTCGTTTACAAACAACTGTCTTCTCACCTCTATGCACAAGAAGGAACGAAATATATTTTCCCTGATAATTACCTTACCCAAATATTCGTTTTCCGCTGTATTTAATAAGTTTTTCATACATCTCTTTAATGCCTATAGCTTTCCTATATTTCAGCTTCTCAACTAACGAGATTATCTCTTGGGAGGGTAGAAATAGCCTAAGCTACTCTATTCCTTTGAGACGTATTTCTCTCTTGTCTCAATAAACATACTTGAATTTGAATTATCTCTTCCATGTAACTTTGCTCAACCACTTGGATTGGACGGTAGAGCGACGGTCCTGTTTCTTGCAGGTCGGCGTCCAGCATCCTTCTATGGTTTCTCAACGTCCAAGCTCTTCACTGCGGTCAATTGGGAAGATCTTTTACAATATCCTTACGGAAACATTTACATCCATGAGTTATTTGACGGTAATTTCCTGCGTTGATGTTACTTACATGAATTCTGGAAAGTAATTGTCAGGTTGACGAAGGCGAGTGGGATGACACGACCCAGAATCAAGTGCATGCCGGAGACCGGGGCCGGCGGGGTGGCCACCAGCACCGCCAGGCTGACTCCGCCCAGGGCGCCACACAGGACGGTCAACACCAGCAGTCCGGGTCCCTTCATCTCCATTACTTCCCTTAAAATTGAGACACGCTTTTACAACTAATGACCATCTAATATTGCGCAGGTGTTTTTTTTTTATTATCTGAAAGAACTCTTTAATTTTTATATTACTATTATCTCTCTCTCTCTCTCCATTTACTGTATATCTTTTTACAACCTATATATCTTTCCTCAATCGTGTAGGCTTAGTCTTCTTTTAACAGTTTACGATGTTCGTAAGTTCGCCACCTAAGGTTAATTAATATTGTTATATACAACCTGGTAGAAATTCGCAGCTCATGAACTATTTAATAAATACAAATTAAGCTGCCGTGATTGAGGAAAGATGTACAGGTTTCGTAAGTGGTCACGTAACTGATTGGTGAATCCTGGTCAGAAAGAAATTAACTATTCCTCACTCTGGGATCTGTAAGGCCCTCACTCAGTGAGTGAGCAGAATGTCATACTCACGAAATACTAATCTCATTACCAGGATGATGAATGTACTCACCGTGTACTTGGCTAAGGAACACAGTGTACTTGGCTAAGGAACACAGTGTACTTGGCTAAGGAACACAGCGTACTTGGTTAAGGAGCACAGTGTACTTGGTTAAGGAAGATGTAAACCAGTTACCCAGGACAACATTAAATGACCCGTCATGGCCAGCAAATATTGACCACCTCAGAATGGAATCTAAAATGGTGTAAATATTTGAATTCTCTATCCTCGTCTCCCTGTCAACGATGCCGGATACAAGCCGGCTAGTTACACCACAGTGTAACCGCGAGCCTAATATGTGCTCAGCCAAAACATTCAATGAAAATTAAATATTTGGATTTGAATTTCAGAGCATCATTATATTTTTTCGAGATTAAGAATTAATAACCTACACTGGGAAAGCGTTTTAAGTCTAAGGCATTTGTTTAAGGAATTTAACTGTTTCGTGCATACGTATAAGTTAACTTCGTCTTGCGTGTGTGCTCTAGGGTCTTGGTCGTATAATTGGGTTCGTTCTCAACTCAGTCAGGAATTCCGGGTTCGAATCCCGGCCAAGAAAGAAATGGCGGGCACATTTCCTATAACCTAACGTTCCTGTTCACCAAGCAGTAAATAGGTACCCAGGAGTTATTCAGCTTGCTGTAGGGTTGCATCCTGACGAACGTCAGTAGTTTGAGCTTTAAGGAAGAAGGGAAAAAACCTTCGATATAAGCCTAATATACAGTGGCTGCCTGTTCCCCCCGACACAGTGAATAATTAACTCTTGAGACCCCAGACAGGCGCCTCGATAATTTCCAGTCTTGTGCTCTTGATCAATCTGATTTCCAGACGGATTTGAAGGAACTGTAAAGCAAGCCCAAGACATTAAGAGATAATGTGATAAAAATTATAGAAGACATCGAACAAAACGCTACATACGCCTATAGTTCGTGTATATGTTCACCCGAATGTATATGAATATGAATACATATACATGTATGTATATGTACATGTCTACATACACCTGAAAGTAAACATACATATGCGTGTGAGCACAAACCTTGAAGTTGGACTCATGTTTACACATCGCCAATTTGAATATTTAATATCAAAATGGCAGTTGAATATTTATATTCACGCTAAAGCAATTTTCCGCTTTTATACAAAATGCTTCAATAATTTTTTATTTTATTTTAACAAAATTCACTGAAGGAAGTCGAAGATTATATGCTTGAAATATTTTGAGGATATCTTCATGATGTTCCCAGAGTCTGCCAGTGGCAGACTACTGATCACATGGCCCTATATGACTGACCATCTTGTGTGATGGGGATCCTTAGCGTCACATAGCTAGTTCTTGACACACACTGTACTCTCCTTCATATAGTCTAGTCTAGCTGCATAAATGTACATGTACCTAAATGTGTTAATAATTAGCCTAGTCAATGCTATACTGAGCGAGCTATAACAATCAGCTGTCCTAGTCTCTGCTATACTGAGCGAGCTATAAGAACCAGCTATCCTAGTCTCTGCTATACGAAGCGAGTTAAAACTCCCAGTTATCCTGGTAAATGCTATACTGAGCGAGTTATAACAACCAGCTATCCTAATCACTGCTGTACTGGACGAGCTATAACAATCAGCTATCCTAAACACCTAAACATCTAACATACGCCAAACTACATATAAAATTTTTAATATAAAATAATATCACAGAGAAATAGCAAAATCAGTCAAATACAAGCGACTGAAAGGTCAATACACCTTTGTTCCCATAGCGTCTGAGACACATGGCCCCTGGGGTGGAAGTGCCTTGGGATTTCTCAAAGAATTGGGCTCCAGGCTCATTAAAAAAAAACCCACATGCGTTTTTTTTATTAATATATTAGGTACATTTGCATTTGTGCAGCTGACCTAGACTATATGAAGGGGAGTACAGTGTGTCAAAAAGGTAGCTACGTTGTACTAAAAAAAAATCCCCATCACACAGGATGGTTAGTCATACAGGGCTATATGTTCAGTAGTCTGCACTGGCAGACTCTGGGTGCATTATGAGGATATCATCATTAACACAAGAGTGAGTGAGGCAGCAGTGATACTAAAAGTCCCCATCTCGCAGGATGGTTAGTCATACAGGGCCATATGTTCAGTAGCCTACACTGGCAAATTTTGGGTGCAATATGAGGATATCTTCAAGAATACGAGAGTGAATAAAGTAATTGCAAAGCTCCAGGTGCCTCATGCCAACTGGTCTGAAAGGTCTAATAACTGGGCATTCGGTGATGTAGTGTGGGAGATCATGCCGCAGTTCCTGCTCACAGAGTTTGCACCTGCAGTGCTCAGGATTGGGAGATCCGTCACCTGTAGCCACCTGCCACAGGTAACGGTAACCCAACCTGTTCCTGGCAACCACTGTGTCGCACAGTCTGGTCCACGTTTTGTGCAGTTGAGAAATGGACTGGAGAAAAAACCTGCGGTATAGTTTCTCAATCAAACAGTACTGTTCAAAGTAGAATCCGCGACATGATCATTGTAAATAATTGCCTGGTACTGAGGACTTGTTGAGCCTTAATTATTATAGGAGGATGAGCAACATCCTCCCTGGTAATTACTAAACTAGTCACCGTGTCTTCAACGCCTACACAGATTTGTTCAACTACAGGTAGAATATCAATATCATCCCTAGTAGACACAGAGACAATGTGTCCCCTTACACCAAGGGAAGCAGGGAGGGGACAGTGTACTCACCAGGGGTGCTGGCCAGGCTCTGAGACAGCCAGCACCAAGGTTGCCAGATCTAAATTGCGGAAAGTAGCGAGCTGACGGCCAAAAAGTAGCGAATTTGTAATAAGAGTAGCCCAATTTTTTTTTAGTGAATGATATGGGTTTCAAAGTAATATATTTTGATACATAGAGTACACTACACGATGTTAATTGTTTTATTAATATTATTTCTGTACATACACACACACACACATTAAATATATATATATATATATATATATATATATATATATATATATATATATATATATATATATATATATATATATATATATATATATATATATATATATATGTCGTACCTAGTAGCCAGAACGCACTTCTCAGCCTACTATGCAAGGCCCGATTTGCCTAATAAGCCAAGTTTTCATGAATTAATATATTTTCTCTATTTTTTTTCTTATGAAATGATAAAGCTCCCCATTTCATTATGTATGAGGTCAATTTTTTTTATTGGAGTTAAAATTAACGTAGATATATGACCGAACCTAACCAACCCTACCTAACCTAACCTAACCTATCTTAATATGTTAGGTTAGGTTAGGTAGCCGAAAAAGTTAGGTTAGGTTAGGTTAGGTAGGTTAGGTAGTCGAAAAACATTTAATTCATGAAAACTTGGCTTATTAGGCAAATTGGGCCTTGCATAGTAGGCTGAGAAGTGCGTTCTGGCTACTAGGTACGACATATAAATAAATAAATAAATAAATATATATATATATATATATATATATATATATATATATATATATATATATATATAAATTTGGCACCTTTGTGGGACCTTGGTATAAGCCTAACGTATATATACACTGGCTGCCTGTCCCCCTACACAATGATTTATTATTACCTATTATTTTATCGTTTAAATTAAATATTAAATAAAATAATTTATTTAATTATTATAGTAAGTACTTAATAATTTAATAATAAGTAGTAAGTACATAAAAATAATTAAAAAGTACAGTTTAGTCAAAGGAGATTCCTAGATTGGAATTCACAACCAAATTTCGATATATCCAAGTATTTTTAGTGTGAAATGCTGTTATTATATGCATAAATTGTTGTTTTAATAATATTACGCTTAACCACTTGGGCTGGACGGTAGAGCGACGGTCTCGTTTCCTACAGGTCCGCGTTCAATCCCCGACCGCCCAAAAGGTTGGGCACCATTCCTTTCCCCCGTTCCATCTCAAATCCGTATCTTGACCCTTCCGAGTGCTATATAGTCGTAATGGCTTGGCGCTTTCACTTGATAGTTCCCCCACCCTCCTGAATAATATTACGAGAGCAGTATTTACGGGCTATTCATGCCCGTGCCACCTCTTGGGTGGCTTAATCTTCATCAATCGAGAGCAGTACGTCCTAACCAGACGTTATATGATGATATCCTGAACAGTTGATAAATATAAGTAATTGCGGAACTCCAGTTATCTAATACTTATCATAAATGGTATAAAACCTTATCATAAGCCAAGGGATTTGTGGATCAGTGTTTAAAAGGAATTCGGAAGTAATAATGATACAGCTGATGCCATCTGTCGGCAGAAGAGAACACTATCAACTGGCTGGTCAACAGGGGCCATAAGGTACAGCTTACGCCATCTGTTGACATCAAATCACACTTATAACAAATTACCCCACAAAATACAACTAGCGCCATCTCTTTTTTTTCCAACGCACTATAAATAGCCAAACAGCAACCCATAAGGTGGGTTGTTGTGCTCGGGTAGGAGGTTCCAAGCTCCGCCTAGATATTCTTTGTTGACATTCACACAACAGCCAATCACAGGAAGGGATCAGCTAAAGGCTCCATCCACTTAATAAATTATCTTTATTCAACACACCATCCTTGCTTATGACATTCTGCTTCAACTTTAATCTACCTAAAAGTGAAATGTTAAGTATTTAAAAATATTAATATAGTGATAATTAAATACTGCAGGATGTAACGGGTGTTACAGAAACATGGGCTGGCTACCTAACTTGTGACGTCATCAGTGGGGGTTGCCACACACAAATAATGATACGCTGCTCTACCCTCTTATTCGAGTAAATTATTCAGTTAGATGGAGATTTCTGTCAGGTGCAAAACAGAAACAGTTGTTCTTTTTCACAACAATCTTGTTGTTGTACACAAGGACCTATTTCTTAGTTAAAATTTTATTCATAAAAGAGTGTTGGTGTTCCCCGCAACAGCCAATCACAGGAAGGTATTTCCGGAAGCTCGGCCTCCTTATGGACTCAACACATCGATCTAGCTCATGGCTCGCTGTTTCATCTCTTGTATATTCAATCTATGACTTTTTTCGATTACTGTTATAATTAATAATATGAGATATAAAAGTTTTTACACATAATGGCTAAATTCTGCCATTAAATGGACTTTGTCTGGTATACATACAAGCATACACCAGTTTATTACAATTAATGCATTATTAATTTCAAATGTAATGTATACTGTCTAGTTTTTTCCTTTCGTCATTACTTGGTGTAATATTTGAAAGTTGTCTATTTATTTATCGATCTATCTATTATCTTGTATTTATATTTACAAGTTTCTGTGCTTGGAAGAAAACTCTGCATTGAATTGGGACTAATTTATTAAATAATATTATTTAGTATTAATTAATATTTACAATTATTATTAATTACAATTATTTACAGCTTAGTTACTTTCATGTAACTCGCAATCGTACATTCTTAACTTTAATAGCCCAAATTAGCACATCTTGCTTTTAAATTAGCCCAAAAAGTAGCAAGTAGCGAAATTAAAATTTTGGGAGCGCGGGGCTCTCAAAAGTAGCCTAATTCGCTACTTGTAGCCTAATGCCAAAGTTTACCAGCAAGTAGGGTTGATAGATCCAAATTGCGGAAAGTAGCGAGCTGACGGCCAAAAAGTAGCGAATTTGTAATAAGAGTAGCCCAATTTTTTTTTTAGTGAATGATATGGGTTTCAAAGTAATATATTTTGATACATAGAGTACACTACATGATGTTAATTGTTTTATTAATATTATTTCTGTACATACACACACACACTATATATATATATATATATATATATATATATATATATATATATATATATATATATATATATATATATATATTGATTTTTTGCCGCCAGAGGTGGATAGTTCATTAAGCATCCCCTATTCAACTAGTGAGTGGTAGTTTGTTATGCACCCCGAACCCCGACCAGTTGTATAAGCGGTCCTCAACCTGTTGTGTAACTGCAAGCCTAGCATGAACGAACCGACAATAAACATACTTGAACTTGAAATGGACTTTAATGTTTATTCGGCAGCTTTATTTCCTTAGTTTCCGAGCTGTTTTCTTTACCGTGTATGTTGTAATAAACTATTCCTATATTTACAGTTGTTTCTCCCTGTGAAGATTATTAAACAATGGTGATTATAAGGGCGCGGAAGTTCAGCCTGGCCAGGGCCGCCAGCAGCCCTTGGGCCCGCCAGCAGCCCTTGGGCCCGCCCCGGCAGCTCCCAGTCTTTAATTTGGCACCTTTGTGGCACCTTTGTGGGACCTTGGTATAAGCCTAACAGGCATATATACACTGGCTGCCTGTCCCCCCCTACACAATGATTTATTATTACCTATTATTTTATCATTTAATTTAAATATTAAATAAAATAATTTATTTAATTATTATAGTAAGTACTTAATAATTTAATAATAAGTAGTAAGTACATAAAAATAATTAAAAAGTACAGTTTAGTCAAAGGAGATTCCTAGATTGGAATTCACAACCAAATTTCGATATATCCAAGTATTTTTAGTGTGAAATGCTGTTAATATATATGCATAAATTGTTGTTTTAATAATATTACGCTTAACCACTTGGGCTGGACGGTAGAGCGACGGTCTTGTTTCCTACAGGTCCGCGTTCAATCCCCGACTGCCCAAGAGGTTGGGAACCATTCCTTTCCCCCGTTCCATCTCAAATCCGCATCCTGACCCCTTCCGAGTGCTATATAGTCGTAATGGCTTGGCGCTTTCACTTGATAGTTCCCCCACCCCCGTGAATAATATTACGAGAGCAGTATTTACGGGCTATTCATGCCCGTGCCGCCTCTTGGGTGGCTTAATCTTCATCAATCGAGAGCAGTACGTCCTAACCAGACATTATATGATGATATCCTGAACAGTTGATAAATAAAAGTAATTGTGGAACTCCAGTTATCTAATACTTATCATAAATGGTATAAAACCTTATCATAAGCCAAGGGATTTGTGGATCAGTGTTTAAAAGGAATTTGGAAGTAATAATGATACAGCTGATGCCATCTATCGGCAGAAGAGAACACTATCAACTGGCTGGTCAACAGTGGCCATAAGGTACAGCTTACGCCATCTGTTGACATCAAATTACACCTATAACAAATTACCCTACAAAATACAACTAGCGCCATCTCTTTTTTTTCCAACGCACTATAAATAGCCAAACAGCAACCCATAAGGTGGGTTGTTGTGCTCGGGTAGGAGGTTCCAAGCTCCGCCTAGATATTCTTTGTTGACATTCACACAACAGCCAATCACAGGAAGGGATCAGCTAAAGGCTCCATGCACTTAATAAATTATCTTTATTCAACACACCATCCTTGCTTATGACATTCTGCTCCAACTTTAATCTACCTAAAAAGTGAAATGTTAAGAATTTAAAAATATTAATAAAGTGATAATTAAATACTGCAGGATGTAACGGGTGTTACAGAAACATGGGCTGGCTACCTAACGTGTGACGTCATCAGTGGGGGTTGCCTCACACAAATAATGATACGCTGCTCTACCCTCTTATTCGAGTAAATTATTCAGTTAGATGGAGATTTCTGTCAGGTGCAAAACAGAAACTGTTGTTCTTTTTCACAACAATCTTGTTGTTGTGCACAAGGACCTATTTCTTAGTTAAAATTTTATTCATAAAAGAGTGTTGGTGTTCCCCGCAACAGCCAATCACAGGAAGGTATTTCTGGAAGCTCGGCCTCCTTATGGACTCAATACATCGCTCTAGCTCATGGCTCGTTGTTTCATCTCTTGTATATACAATCTATGACTTTTTTCGATTAGTTATAATTAATAATATGAGATATAAAAGTTTTTACACAAAATGCCTAAATTCTGCCATTAAATGGACTTTGTCTGGTATACATACAAACATACACCAATTTATTACCATTCATCCATTATTAATTTCAAATGTAATGTATACTGTCTAGTTTTTTCCTCTCGCCATTACTTGGTGCAGTATATGAAAGTTGTCTATTTATTTATCGATCTATCTATTATCTTGTATTTATATTTACAAGTTTCTGTGCTTGGAAGAAAACTCTGCATTGAATTGGGACTAATTTATTAAATAATATTATTTAGTATTAATTAATATTTACAATTATTATTAATTACAACTATTTATAGCTTAGTTGCTTTCATGTAACTCGAAATCGTACATTCTTAACTTTAATAGCCCAAATTAACACATCTTGCTTTTAAATTAGCCTAAAAAGTAGCAAGTAGCGAAATTAAAAATTTGGGAGCGCGGGGCTCTCAAGAGTAGCCCAATTCGCTATTTGTAGCCTAATGCCAAAGTTTACCAGGTGACCATCATGTGTGTCTTCACCCGTTTTCTTGATATTATCACATTTCAGTTATAACAAATATTATCCCACTCCGCTACCGGGTTGCAACCAATAATAATAATAATAATAGCAATAATTTTGTATTTAGGAAATATACAGAACGTAATTCAGTGGTAAATTGTTAGAGAAAATGCATATTTAATATAGCCACTCGAGGCATTTCGTCTATATTGGCCTTAATAACTCTCCTGCGGTTGATAGGCTTTAAGTCCAACCACCAACAAACTCCCTCGTTGCTGTAATTGCGCGGGTGTCTACAAAGCTTGTTCAGCCGTGTGTACTAGGCCTAATATGAATGCTCCCCGACTGCACAATATTACGAACGTATCCGTAGCCGGGGAGGATTTACTGGGCTTCAATCCTGAACTGTAGCCTATGTTTACCTAACAGTAAAATGGGCACCTGGTTGTTAAACGATTTGGCGGGTCGTATTGCAGGGAACCTAGAATTAAGGACTTGCCAGAAACGCTACGCGTGCTACTGACTGTACAAGAATGCAAGAATTCTTGTGTGAATATATATATATATATATATATATATATATATATATATATATATATATATATATATATATATATATATATATATATATATATGTATATATATATATATATATATATATATATATATATATATATATATATATATATATATATATATATATATATATATATATATATATTAGTATATTTTGGTAGCAGTCTTTCTTGTAAACATGTTGTTGAATATGACCGAAAAGGTAATATTAATGATTCTAAAATGAATCTTCTCAATATTTCTTACGTTTTTCTTCACGGTCGGGGTAATTGAAAAATTAACTCTCCAAAGTTCATTTCCTCATTTTTTATTTATGGTCTGACGCCTAAAAGCGTTTCACAAGGACTTCTCACATTTTCAAAGACAGGTTTACACATTTCATACTTATATTCGTTTTGGGTGAGGTGATGTGACACAAATGTTTTTGGGTGAGGTGACACAAATCAATAGGTATGAATTGCGTATGAGAACATAAGAATGAAAGTAACTACAGAAGGCCTATTGGCCCATATTTTCTCTTGCTGCTTCTATGTTGGTTCGGGGTCTTGAAGTGGGTAGAATATAGTTATGTGTTAATTGGCTGTTGATTGCTGGTGTTGACTTTTTGATGTGTAGTGCCTGACTGATGTCGAGTCTCCTGCTATCGCTGTACCTATCGATGATTTCTGTGTTGCTTGTTAAGATTTCCCTGGTGATGGTCTGGTTGAGAGAGGAGATTATATGTTCCTTGATGGAGCCCTGTTGTTTGTGCATTGTTAATCGCCTAGAAAGAGACGTTGTTGTCTTGTCTATATACTAAGATCTTTGGGGCTGACAGTCCCCAAGTGGGCATGTGAAGGCAGAGTCGACGTTGGTTTCTTTCAAGGCGTTCTGTTTGGTGTCTGGAGAGTTTTTCATGGGTAGGTTGGCCGTTTTCTTGTTTTTGTAGTAAATTGTCAATTGTATCTTCTGATTTTTGTCTGTAGGGATAACGTTCCTATTAATAATATCTTTCAGGACACTTTCCTCCATTTTATGAGCCGTCGAAAAGAAGTTCCTGTAAAACAGTCTAATAGGAGGTGCATGTGTTGTGTTGGTTGACTCTTCAGAGGTTGCATGGCGTTTCACCTTTCTTTTTATGACGTCTTCAACATAACCGTTAGAGAAGCCATTTATTTGTGGCTTTATAAGCCACTGTTATTTATTTATTTATACAGGAAGGTACACTGGGTTTATGAGAGTACATAGCATTGATGTTTTTACATTCTTGTAAAGCCACTATCACGCATAGCGTTACGGGCAGAAACGCTAGAAACATTAATTAATCAAACGACGGGAGAACACTGTATGTGGTGGCCAGGATTCATCAAACACCAGTATCCACTTACGAAACCTGTACATCTTTCCTCAATCAAGGCAGTTTAGTTTTCATTTATTAAACAGTTCATGAGCTATTAAGCGCTAACAGGTTTTCTTTAATAATAATTAAATATTGAATTAATAATAACTTTGAGTCAAGAGCGATATTGCAGCGTTTCGCAACTTGCAAAACTGTGGGTCATTAAGAAAGGATTACACTGGGTATGGCAGGACAGGGCGTGGGGGCTTGTGTTCGTTTTGTTAATTTATATTAATTTTATTATCTATGTAGATGTTCCAAGACATATAATTTAGTTATACTATTAGCACCTCGTTTTCTCTCACTAATCTCTTTAAGGCAGACTATAGTTATTCACGTTAATTCAGTGTTTACCTGAGAGCGACTACTAATATTGGCTTCGACGAGAACAAGAAGCCGGCGGCTTGTTGAAGATCCCCCCCTCATTTACCTTGATGATCTTTTTCAGCTGTACTTTAAAAGTTAACAGAGTTTTGGCATTTACGGCTTCGGCGGGATTAAAAGGGATGTACAAGAATGTAACAACTCTTGTATATATCTCAAATATCTCATAATCTCAACACCTGACCATTTCAAAATCCTATTTAGATCGTCTTGAAGTAATAATGTTTTTTTTCCCGTGTTCATTTCCCTCCTGATTTTTATATAATCGGCAAATTTGCAAATATTGCTGCTCAAACCTGAATCTAAATCATTTATATATATTATGAATAAAAGGTCCAAGGGCAGAGCCTTCAGGCACTCCACTTACAACATTTTCCTAGTCTGACTTAACCTATCTATTATATATCTAAATATGGTAGACAACGGCTCGCAAAGTTGTTGTTGTTATAGATTCAGCTACTCGGAACAAGTTCCAAGTAGCACGGGCTATGGTGAGCCCGTAACTTACCTGGCACAGGAGCGGGGCAAGTAGCACGGGCTATGGCGAGCCCGTAGTGGACTTACCTGGCACAGGAGTGGTGCTGCTCGGCTCGCAAAGCTCCTCTTTGCATTCTTTAAGCACCCTTGCAAGTACTTTGTCCGGCCCTGGGGATTTGTTTGGCTTGAGCTTCACTATTTGTTTAATACCTCCTCTCTGGTAACTGCTAAACTAGTCAACCTGTCCTCTTCCCCACCAACATAGACTTGCACGGTGCAGAGCAGCGTCGGTGATTCTGCGGCCGGTACACAGATCTTGGAATACCTCAAAAAGTTGACAAGAGGATTGAAACTCTAGAAAAATTAGCTATGGCAAACAGATGGGGTGTATTGGGGAGTGCAGTGGGGTGTGAAGTGGGGAATAAAGTGGGGAGTATAGTGGGGAGTAAAGTGGGGAATGAAGTGGGGAAAGAAACGGAGGGGGAAGAAAATGAGAAAGAGGATGGCGTACCACAGATGGAAAAGTCTCAGGAAAATTAACTATCCACTAATGATGGCAGTGTTCAACCCCGTGTTGTGGAAAATGTTGACGGAGAACCTCATGAAAAATGGTTTACCAAAATAGAATTGGAAGACATGCAGATGATGTGTCACAAAAACGTGGCTGAAAAATGTTGACCAGACCACACACTAGAATGTGAAGAGACGACGACGTTTCGGTCCGTCCTGGACCATTCTCAAGTCGATTATCTTGATAATGTAAGTCGATTGACAATCGACTTGATAGTGGTCCAGGACGGATCGAAACGTCGTCGTCTCTTCAAATTCTAGTGTGTGGTTTGGTCAACATTTTGGGAAGACATTGTTAGGAATAGTTACCTTTGTTGGGAGTAGGTGGTGTACAAGTGCTGAGCAAGAGAAAATTTCAAAATGTTGAGAGTCTCTAAGGAGATATTGCTTCTCAATGACTTAAAATGTAGAGGATGTGGACAAGGCGATGAATTATTGAACAAGAATTATCGAATTCGAACTTGTTCGAATAATCGAACAAGGCGATTAAATCAATGAATTGGCCAACAGCAGCAAAGTTAAGAGTCGGGAACACAGAGGGAAAAATTACTACATCTACTTAGCATTACTCCCATGTTGGTGTTAATTGTCTCTTTGGCAATGAAATACATTCTTGAAAGACATCATGCTTTGTATCATTAGAACATTATGCTTTCACACCCATTAATAATTTCTTCACACCTTGAGAGGATTAATTCCTTAGTCCCCTCGCCTCTGATTTGTCTAATCGCCGAAGATTCTTTTATCTCTTAAATTCTATCCCCAATAATCTGTAAGTTCAATCACTACCTCAGTAACAGTATTTCTTGAGCCGTGAGAGTAATCTTGGTATTATTCTCAAGGTTTAGTCTGCCTTTACCACCACAAGACATGACAGGAGCAGCATAAACAATAAGAGATCTCACAGTATGCTATGTGATTACCATTGGAATGTGAAATATAGAATGTGATCAATATTCCCTGAGGGTCCTTATATAGACGAGGGAAGAATTACGGGCTATTCATGCCCGTGCCACCTCTTGGGTGGCTTATTCTTTATCAATCATCATGGTTTACCTCACTCCTATGACACTAATTCTTGGTAATGAAGTGTACTAATGTAGTATATAGGAATATAGATGAAATTGGTGGTTGTGTGAATGTGTGTGTATTTATACGCAAAGAATGCGTGTATTTAATAAGCAGAGAGCAGCGGGAGAGAGTATTTAATAAGCAGAGAGCAGCGGGAGAGAGTATTTAATAAGCAGAGAGCAGCGGGAGAGAGAGAGAGAGAGAGAGAGAGAGAGAGAGAGAGAGAGAGAGAGAGAGAGAGAGAGAGAGAGAGAGAGAGAGAGAGAGAGACTCAGTGTGGAATATTTAGGTCTTACGGGCGAACATGGCTGGTAGTTTTCCACAGTCTTAGGCATAGAGCAAAGCTTACACTACCCCACACTATCAGTACTCACCTGTCTGGTGCTGTATCTGTTGGCCTCGGTGGAGGAGGCCAGATATATGCTTCATTACATGCTGTAGGTTTAGATTAATATATTGTTATATATATGCTAGTGTTTACTGCTGTGTGTTTGTTGGTATATTGCCCCCCCCCCCTACTTATCTGTAACGTGTAAGTGTAATCACCTAATTGTGCTTGCTGGGGGGAAGGGGGGTAGCTTCGGTCCCGCCTCTTAACTGTCAATCAACTGGTTATCTTCAGATGATTTCGGGGCTTAGTGTCCCCGCGGCCCGGTCCTCGGCCAGGCCTCCACCCCCAGGAAGCAGCCCGTGACAGCTGACTAACACCCAGGTATCTATTTTACTGCTAGGTAACAGGGGCATAGGGTGAAAGAAACTCTGCCCATTGTTTCTCGCCGGCGCCCGGGTTCGAACCCGGGACCACAGGATCACAAGTCCAGTGTGCTGTCCGCTCGGCCGACCGGCTCCCCGAAAGAAAAGGGTGAAAGAAACTTTGCCCATTTGTTTCTGCCTGGTGCGGGAATCGAACCAGCGCCACAGAATCCTCTCTCTGTAAAGCAGAACAAAACGAAGTTGTTAATTTGAAAGACTCGGAAAGTTCAAATCAGACGTTGTTATATGATAACAGCTATTTCTCTAACTATAAAAAGTTCCCAGCTAAGAAGGAAGTTTTATCATCCATGTGCACTGAACTACTTTTACAAACTGCAATACAGTAGTTTATGTCTTCAGCTCACAACCTAGGGACCGGGTTCAATCCCCCGGCCAGGACAGAAATGGCTGGGCACGTTGTCTTAAATCCCAAAGTACAGGTTTCTTGTCCCTAGACAGGGGAAATTATCCGTACAGGCCCAGGTAAGCTAGCATACAGACCTTGCCCAGGTTGAGGCCTGACCCCCAGAAGTGTATATATAAGAGTACAGGCCTTGTCCTCATCAGTCACACTCCGACGCTCATCCTATCAACACCTTACATCATGCTGTTCGCCGCCCACTACTCGCCTCCAGGTACAATATTATCTTAATTGAAATACACCATAATATTATTGTCTTCGCTGAAATTCAGGCTCCTTTTTATGTTCCCACTCATGGTATAGATATTATTTTTTTATCAATATGCTTTATTGCCTGTGTTCCATTGTAGGGGCTGTGAGGTAGCCTCATAGACCAGACACTAGGCTACCCCTCCACCCGTCAATCTCCTCTAAATCATACATTAGCAAAACGTTGATACTCTTTGGGTCTTCCATGTTTATATCATGTTTTGCTTATCGCTTTCATAACATGCCCTGACTAGGTATATACACTGATGTCTATGCTCTACATTGTATTTACAGAGGTCTATGCTCTACATTGTATTTACAGAGGTCTATCCTCTACATTGTAAATACCCAGAGATCTATAATTAACAGGGTATATAAATTCAGAATTTACGTGCAGTTTACACGAAAGTTTCTTCTCTTGATTACTCTACCTGTTGTGGTCTCCATTAGGATAGGGACCAGCTGCGGTCTTGCATGAGCATAGAAACCAGCTGTGGTCTAGATCCTAGCTGTTTACCTTGATCCAGTAGGACAGGGACTGTGATGTTGATCCACTAGCGCAGGAACCAGCTACGGTCGCCACCGTTTTAGTCTGTAACTTTGAAGTTAATATTACCCTTCAGTTGATCCCAGTAAACAAAATATTTTTCTCGTGTCTCAATGAACCCGGCCCCTATTTACCATAGAACTGTGGAGCCTTGCCAGTTAGCTGATCAAGGCCACTGTCATACCTTTCTTCGGTACTCGGAGACCATACACACACTCCTTTATTACGTATCAAAATTTCAGGCCTATTAAGCAAGGCCTACCAGACGTCCAGGCGTCATCTCGTCTGACGTAACTGTTATCAAAGTTGATGAGCGGGTTTGTATTGATATTTGTACGTTAAAATTCTCAGTCTAACTTTCTGTTAATTGTCTTTTATTTAGTGATTTTGTTTTAATAGATAATTCCCACCTTCTGAAATCATAGCCCTTGTAGCTAGTCATCAAGAATTGACTGAAGAATATGGATATAAATGGAATAATTTAAGTTAGGAAAGACCTGGATAAATACTGGTTTAGAAACAGGGTTGTTAATCTGTGAAACAAATTACCGGGTAACATGATGGGCGTAGGATCATTTGATTGTTTCAAGCGTAGGGTAGATGATATATATGTAAATGAATTAGGGTGTACTGAATGGCAGTCTATGATTCGTGGAACGTCATTTTTAACGAAATACACATTTCTTGAACATTTGTGATGAGTTATGGCCTTATATTTCTTGAACATTTGTGAGGAGTTATGGCCTTATATTTCTTGAACATTTGAAATGAGTTAAGGCATGACATTTCTTGGACATTTGTGAGGAGTTAAGGCATGACATTTCTTGGACATTTGTGATAGATATACGGCCTAAAAGTTTTTGCTCACTGCTTCAGT
This sequence comes from Procambarus clarkii, assembly GCF_040958095.1. Classification (NCBI taxonomy): domain Eukaryota; kingdom Metazoa; phylum Arthropoda; class Malacostraca; order Decapoda; family Cambaridae; genus Procambarus; species Procambarus clarkii. The sequence continues at coordinate 18,619,825 of NC_091238.1, forward strand.
CTTTATACTAATACTCAAATGCTGGCGCACTAGTCACAGGGTATATTTTCCGTAGATGGCGGAACAGGCCCCCTGTGGGCACAATATCCAGGAGTAATGTTGATTCAAAGCTGAATCACAGTTAATCGTGGATAGTGTGCCCACTAGGCTATGAGTTGAATGTGAGGCTGAGTTTACGAATCGTAAACCAAAATATACCCAGAATCGTGCACTGTTGTATGGTGCATCACTGGCAACGTTTTTTTTTACATCTGATGCGTCTGTTCACCTAGCAGTATATAGGTACTCGTGCAACCTGTCCTCTTAAAAAGAACGTCGCTTTTGGCCGTTTGCCCGTATGGCCGAATTTGGACGTAATTTGAAAATGAAAAAAAAATTAAAATAAATTTGGGATTTCTTTTTTCAACAACAGTAAGTTAAGGGTCCTCTGATAGGTTAGGTGGGCAGGAAATTCTCATAAAGTTTCAAAACGTTATGAAAAACGTGAATTTAAAGTGTCCTCTTATAACCTCTGCGCGTAAGGCGGACGACTCAAATAGAAAACGGAACAGAACGTCACTTTTGTGAGTCGATTTCATTTCAAATTACGTCCAAATTTAGCCATATCGCGCATACCAGCCAAAAGTGACGTTCTTTTTAAGAGGACGGGTTGACTCGTGAGCTAAGCAACTGTTGTTGAATACGGGCTCACTAGCCCGTGATATATGGAAATTTTGCTCCGAGTAGCTGTATCTAAAACAACAACAATAAGCAACTGTTGCTGGTTGCATCCTGGGAAATAACTAAAATAAATCTTAATTCCCTGTAGAATGAGATCGGGAACTTGGAAGTACAATAATGATGGACATTATCAGACCCAGGTGACTCAATACTCGGTATTCAGGACCCTAAGTGCACCAGACGCGCGAAATGATAAAGCTGAAGATAACAGTTGTGGACATAATCAGCACAGATGTACCCCTAGCCGGGATCATTTGTATCCTGCCTGCTTATGTAATTAAGCTAGCCTACGCACCCACACAACATTCAAAGAAAAGTTATTCAGATGCCAAGAAATTGGAGAGTCCACTCCACCGCCCGTGTTCGTCAACGATTAAAATTGCTACACTTTAATCGTGTTCCAGCAGCTGGCACCGATTGATGAAGACTAAGCCACCCAAAAGGTGGCACGGGCATGAATAGCCTGTAAGTGGTGGCCCTTTTGAGCCATTACCAGTATCAAGAGCTGATACTGGAGATCTGTGGAGGTGCGACTGCACCCTGCGTGACGGGAGATGTCTCCCGTCAGCTGGCACCATGTAACAGATGAAGATTAAGACACCCAAGAGGTGGCACGGGCATGAATAGCCCGTAAACCAGCTAATCCTTTTATGGCATGCAGCAGAACGAACCTGACTGTACTACCGGGACCCTTTAAAGGAATGAACATTGGCCCTTGTTGATGAGGACGGGACTTATAACTGAGGACGTTCAGCATGTTTTTTTTTTTAATAAATTAAATTAGTAAACACCAAGACAAGCAACACATGTAAACAATAACAACACGGAGTAAAGAGGTTATGAAGTAGTGGCGAAGTGGTAAGACACTCGCCTGGCGTTTCGCGAGCGCTTTGTCCTGGGTTCGTATCCTGGCCGGGGAAGATTTACTGCGTGTTAACACAATCGACTTGAGAATGGTCCAGCGGACCGAAATTCCAATAATTCTTAACTTAACACATGTTAACACACAATTCTTAACACATGTTTACCCAGCAGTAAAATGGGGTTGTTTATCGATTTAGCGGGTCGTATACCAGGGAACATAGAATTATAAAGACTTGCCCGCAACACTATGCGTGCTTGAGGCTGTACAAGAATGTAACAACTCTTGTATAAAAAAAGGAGTTTTTAAAATTAAATTAAAGGTGTACAAAAATAAAGGTTCACGTTTGTGTATAATCTTCAAGTACATTGAAGTAAGGGACCAGTAAGTTGACCAGACCACACACTAGAAGTTGAAAGGACGACGACATCCTTTAATACCTGGAGATATTTACAAATGCGAAAAGCATATGTTGCCAAGAAGGCTATATATAGTAATTCTCGCTATCTAGAAATTTGTGCGAGGATATCTGTGTCTGTAGATATAAACGTCTGCTGGAGACTATCACAATCTGGTGGTTGTTGTTGTTTTAGATTCAGCTACTCAGAACAGTCAATTCCGGTAGCACGGGCTATGGTGAGCCCGTAATCAACCTGGTGGAGATTGACTTGCTTTAGCGGCGCTCCAAACTATGGCAGTTCCCATTATTGCAACTCACAGCAGTTGCCTAACTCCCGGGTATCTATTTTACTACTAGGTGAATATAGGCTAAAGGTGAAAGAAAACGAGCCCAGCCGTTTCTTTCATGTCCAATTAAGTACATATTTATTATTTAATTTGATGTAGTTCGTGACGTGACTAATGTACACCATCACTGTCAAGGCTTTGAATAACTGTATTAATAAAATATATACAAGAGCGTAATTTAATAGCTTCTTTTCATCGGTTGGTGCTAAACTTGTCAGAAAAATCCCACAGACTCAGACACATGTTAACACATATCTTTCAGGCAGCTACCCAAACTTTCTCCTTTCACCAGTCAGCCCTACAGATGTTGTGCCCATCATTCACTCACTAAAAACCACAAATATCATAATATTTGATTTTAGAGAGTATACCACCCTTTTTTGAAGCTATCTTGGTTATGTATTGTATGTGGGTGCTGAATTTGAGTCTCTTGTCTAAGTATAGGTCAGGAAACTTTCCATCATTTTTACTGCTAATGTTAATTAACATTGTCTTTCTGAACTGAATTTTATACCTTCTTACAATGTATTTTTGTATTTTCTTACAATGTACCTGTAAACATTTTTAATTTTGCCTGAAATTACCTACTTAAAATTATATGTTAGATTAAGGCTATGCGTGCTAATGGCTTTACAAGAATGTAAAACTTCAAGTCTCTGTACTCTTATAAACCCAATGTACCCTCTTGTATATAAATATATATTACAATGGTTTAAATGTAGGTACAGAGAATGTATATTATACACATATACAAAGTCGCACCTTTGACAAGTCCCGTACGTAGTGATTTGTATCAGCTATACTTACCTTTGACAAACCGCCGGGTTCCTGGCCCCGTCGAGGCCACTAGAGACGATGGGGACCTCGGGTAACCTGCCCTGCGGATACGAGGCAGCTGTGGAGGGTCTATAATAAATGAAGAAAATCAAAACGATGAAACTTCTAAATCTTCCTGTCATGGACAGGTTCAAGGCCGACGGACCACGACGTCTCTTGGGCCTTAAGTACATACATGTTATCACTCCCATAACTCATGGTTCCTGTCTATGGGCTCATGACCCCGGGCTCATGTCCCTGGATTCATGACCCTGGACTCATGCCTCTGGACTCATGACCCCAAACTCATGCCCCCGGTCTGGACTCATGACCCCGGACTCATGTCCCAGGACTCATGCCCCTGGATTCATGCCCCGGGACTCATGTCCCCGACTCATGACCCCGGACTCATGCCCCTGGGTACCTCCTCCCCCCAGACTCACGCCAATGGTGCGAGCTCCAGCTCCTGAGCCTCACTCACTTCTCCAGACTCCACGAGTTTTTTTTTTATGGCGGTAACTCTCCGAATCCTGTGTCAATGCCGCAAGCAATCCCCAACAGACTGCTTCACCAGTGTTTACCCGCTCTGATATGTCGCCAAGGCTTAGTATAGACAAACAAAGACTATAGAAGGAGTAAGATACAACTACGGGGGTTATGGGAGATGAGAGAAGCATGAGGTCCGGAGCCTAGGCCGCAGCCATGGCCACGAGTCGAGACGCCAACCCGCCCCCTCTCACACCTCACACCATAACAACAGATGGAAGACTAAGACTCGTAACGTCACACAGTTATATACGAGTAAGTGGGCATTTTATGAGTATTATGAGAGGTGTTTGAGTGTTATGAGAGGCTGTGGTCTCAGGTGCTAGCTAGGACAGCTTTTTTTATTTTATTTTTTTTTTCATTCTTCTAAAGTGCAGTCTACGGGGTCATATGACTTGACTAGTCACAGCTCAGTCGTCAACCAGGTTAGTTGTCAAGCGGGATAGTCGTTAACCGGGATAGTCGTCAGCCAGGATAGTCGTCAAGTAGAATAGTCGTCAGCCAGGGTAGGCATTAACCAGAATAGTCACCAGCTGGGATAGTCATCAACCCCAGGATATGCGTTCACCAGGATAATCATCAACCAGGATATTCGTTCATCAGGATAGTCATCAATTGGGATATTCGTTCACCAGGATAGTCATCAATTGGGATATTCGTTCACCAGGATAGTCATCAATTGGGATATTCGTTCACCAGGATAGTCATCAACCAGGATATTCGTTCAGCATAGCATTTTATGCTATGCTGAACGAATGAAATGCTATGCACTAGCATGCATAGCATTTTGGGCAAGTCCTTAAACTAACAGATAATTTTATGTAGATAATTTACAGTAAAATTAACAAAAAATGTTTACAAGTACTTTTCAGCTTTACAGGTACAGGTAATTTTAAGTAGATAAATTACAGTAAAATTGACAAAAAATGTTTACAGGCACATTGTAAGAAATGTTGACACAATAAACAAAGATTAGATTAATACACAATAATAACAATACACTATAATGAACACGGATTACTAGGTACATTAGGATAAAATATCAGGGTTATACAACGGTTCACTGTAGCACAATTTGAGGATCATTTTGAGGAATAATGCAGTAGAATATACACTCAATATAACAACCATGATATCAGATGATATCAAAGATTACAATGGTAAAGTAATATGGCGTAGGTTCATATCTTGGGGGATTGGGTAGCACTAGATACAGTGTGAGTTAAAGTGAGTTAAAGTTACTAACCAGGAGAGTCACTGTCATAGTTACCAACCAGGAGAGTCACTGCCATAGTTACTAACCAGGAAAGTTGATTTACCACATTAACCAATCAGGAGAGTCACTGCCATAGTTAACAACTAGGAAAGTCACTACTACAGTTACCCGCCAGAAGAGTTGCTCTGCCATAGTTACCAACCAGGAGAGTCACTGCCATAGTTACCAACCAGGAGTCACTGCCATAGTTACCATCTAGGAGAGTCATGCTACCATAGTTACCATCTAGGAGAGTCATGCTACCATAGTTACCATCTAGGAGAGTCATGCTACCATAGTTACCAACCAGGAAAGTTAGTTGCTCTGCCATAGTTACCAACCAGGAGATTCCTCAGCTACGTTATTTCCACTAAAAATATAGCATACTTTAACAAGTTACAAATAAGAATGATAGAGGTGCACAGTAGAAAAGGGAACAAAATTTGGTTAATAATGACATTTTTAATGCCTCCAATACCCATCCTGTGGGTGGTAACGGACACCCTACCCACCTGTGAGTGGTAGCAGACCCAATTCCCATCCTATGGGGTGTAATGGAAAAGATTTCAGAGGCATATAAAGGACTCAAGAAATGAACTCTAAAATTGATTTGCCAAATCAATTTCTAGCAAACATGGTTTTACATTTTTTTGGCCAATGGGTCCATCTTCCCTAGATATACTAGATATATAATAATAAAATAATTCATTGTGACAGGGGATAGGCAGCCAGGGTGTTTTCATACACATTAAACTTATAGCGAGCGAGCGCTATGTCATGGGTTCGTATCCTGGCCGGGGAGGATTTACTGGGCGCAATTCCTTAACTGTAGCCTCTGTTTAACGCAACAGTAAAATGTGTACTTGGATGAAAAAACGATTCTTCGCGGCAGGGGATCGTATTCCAGGGACCATAGGATTAAGGACTTGCCCGAAACGCTACGCGTACTAGTGGCTGTACAAGAATGTAACAACTCTTGTATATCGAGATCCTCCTCCAAGATCGAATTACAGTACAGTACTGACCTTACCCAGGATGCAACCCCTCAACAAGCTGACTAACTCCTGAGTACCTACTTACTGCTAGGTGAACAGGTGCATTAGGTGATAGGAAATACACCCAACCAGTTCTGTCCCGCCCGGGATTCAAAACCAAAAGTCTCGTTTGTGGGTCAAGAATGAACCCCCAACTGTTCTACAGGGACCCAAACAGGACCACTTTTAGAGATCCCCGTTGCAATAGGGATAAAATTCTTAAGAGTTTGGGTCACTCATTATGGATTGTTTAAGTAATGTTACTATCAAAGTCTACGGAAACATGTGTTCTATTAAATATAATATAAAAGCAAAATAATGTTTAGTATACAGAACGAAAAATAACATATCTCGAATTTATTAGAATTTAAATTGCTGCAGAATGGATTGTTGTTTACTATATCCCTATACAAAAAGACTAGTGAGTATATTATATCAATAATATTCTCGCTCCAAACTCTCATTAGTTTAATGAGATGGGTTTGTTAAGTCTACTTAGTCCACTAATGACAAAACTCATACCTCTTCCCTAACTACAGTTAACACTCCTTCCAGCCTATTTGGTGAGATGTGGTCCGATTATATAAACAATTGAGAAGCGAGTAATCATTTACGGGCTATTCATGCCCTTGCCACCTCTTGGGTGGCTTAATCTTCATCAATCAATAATCTTCATCAGTCGAGTAATCATCAGTATAATTTCAACAGTGGTTGTTAACTTACATTTACATTTAATATCACTTCTACTCTGAATTAGTGACATTAATATTGCCCTCTTTTTGCTAACTAGATTACCCATTTAAACCAGGGTATTTCCAGAAACAACTTTTCAAATACAGTATAGAACTGTATGTGTAATCTTGCCTTTACTGTGCTCTTAATTTTTCAAGACATTGTTACTATAAATGTATTTGCATATTTGCTGATTTTCTACTACAGTACAAAGAGTGAAATGGTAATTTTTTCATGAAGGCTCAGGTATGCCTGGGAGTACGCAAGAAAACCGCCCTCTGTTGCCCACCCTCGAACCTGACCTGGAACATGCACGAACGCAAGCTTCTCAGCGTTGTAATGACAACAGATCAGATGTGGTCGATGATGATCACAACTCGGGGCTCACTGCCTCTGGTCACCATATTGATGATGCTCATCAACAAACTACGTAGGTTTGTTTTTCTTCTGTTATTTGTAGCTTATTTTATTCAGGTGTATATATATAAATTTTTATTTTTTTATCTTATTTTTTTAAAGCATGAAATATAAAATTTCAGTAGTACTGTATCATTTAGTCATTTATATATCTATAAAATGTTCAGAGTAGTTATTTGACCAAAATAGTTTAGCTTCTATTCCTTCTAATTCATAATACAGTACAGTAATTTATTGTGTTGGGAGATAGGCAGCCAGTGTATATACATGTTAGGCTTATATCGAGGTCCCCTCCAAGGTCAAATTACAGACTCCCCGCAGGATGCAACCCTACAACATGCTGACTAACTTCTGGGCACCTATTTACTGTTAGATGAACAGGTACATTAGGTTGTAGGAAATGTGTCCATCCATTTTTGTCTCGCCCGGGAATCAAACCTGGAATACCTAATTGTAACTTGAGAACAAACCCGATTGTGCTCCCGGGACCCTATAAGCAGTGCGAATAGTAATTTGTTATTAGCCATGAGTAACCCATGGCCAGTACTTATACTATAAGCTGGTTATAAGCCTTGGGTCATGGAAACACTATCATATTGTAGGAGAGAGAGAGAGAGAGAGTGCATGAGCGAGAGCTTTATTATCTTATTCTTGTGTTGACTGTAATTATTTTCTCCTCCCCAGAAACTGTGAAACATTGATTCATTTGATAAAGGGAAATATTGGCACAGGAATTCTGGCCATGCCAGATGGTCTCAAGAACTCTGGTCTGTACACTGGTGTTGGTCTCTTGCCTCTTATATCTATTATCTGCATCCACTGTATGCACATGCTGGTAAGTTATCACATATCTCTTCCCTTAAATGTTTATATCAATTACACTTTAAGAAACAAGCTTGATGTGTAAGTTAATGAGATTAAAGATAGTGATATCTTTAAAATACTATTATGGTAGTGTATCATCATCAGTTATCACTATCAGTCTATATTATGCTATAGTAAAAGGGAGGTAGTTACCAGTAATAATTTCCATAATAAATATATACCGGGTAAGTAAACTCGGGAAGTTCACCGCCTCTTGGTAATGAGGAAATCTGAGGACTGGACACGGTTGTAGTTCAGGTTGAAGTACATTTATTAAGACAATAAAATAGATCTCAAAGTAATAGAGTAGCTTACGCTATTTCTACCTCCCATACAGTCGTTGAGTAGGGGGCGTACCCATCACAATTGATACATGGTAATAATGTACATCAACACTTCTTGTCATTTCCACAACTGAACAATACATTTTTTTGTGTTACCGTGCTTTCATGTAGAGGGTTCATGTCCCTTTACATGTATTGTTTAATTATTTAATGTAACAAGCACTGCATTCTCCTCTAAATTTGAATTAACACTAGTGACCTCAATGAGGACAGGAACCCAGCGGCTTGTTGAAGGTGCCCCATTTTGGTATTCTGGTATTAAACTTGAATAATACCAGAATACTTGCATTATTCAAGTGTAGTCACTTGTAATGTTTACAAGTTACAAATTACAAGTGTAATATAATTGTTTTAAAAGTATAATATAATACACTTGTAAAATATAATGTATTGCTATATATAAAAATTCTTGCTGGTAAAATTAGTTACTATACTTGCTATAATTTTCCTTATATAGTATGTATTGTAAAATTGATTTAGACCTGTCCTAGGTTAGAGTAAATGTTCATTATGAAACTGATTTAGGCCTATCTTAAATTAGAATAAATCTTCATTTATTTTAAGGCATGTGCTCTCTCGACAGGTTCAGTGTGCACATGAGTTAAAAGAGAGATTGGGTATAAGTGGCATGGACTACGCTGATGTTGGGTATCATGCCTTCGCCACAGGACCAGCTTCCCTCCGTGGATTAGCCCCAGTGGCACGATCAGTCCTCAATACCTTTCTAACCATAACACAATTAGGATTCTGTTGTGTGTATGTGGTCTTCATAGCTGCTAATGTTCAACAGGTAAGGGACTAAAATTGACTGTAATCAGTCAGTCACTTTTAATGGTTCAATCATACTACAGTACCATTTTGCACTTTCATGGGGGTGAGGTGGTACTTGGTTATTTATTAATGGGGTAACAAAGAGCAGTGTCCCTGAGTCCAGTCTCGTTCCCTTAAATATTAGATGGGATGCAAGGCTGTTTCCACCAATTAACATAATTAAAAAAATTGTATGAATGGTGAATAATGTTAATTTAATTGTTGATATTCCTATTCTATTTTTGTTTCTTGCAATAGGTTGTGGACTGTAAACTCCCAGGTAATGGCATTGACATTCATGGATACATGGCTATCTTGATCCTGCCTATATTAGGTATATCTATGATCCGCTCTCTTAAGGTAAGCCGTGCTTAATGTTTTATGAACAACAATTACTGTATATGTATGAAGTTAACTCTTATTGCAAATGATATAAAAGTATTATTTTCTTTATTGATCAAAGATTTTGTATTGATTGTTTCTTTTACTTTACTTTCAAGATCTAGACAGGTAGGTTAAACAAGTGATAAATAAAGTGCCTGTATTGTTCAGTGTTTATAGTGATTAGGTAGACTGTACAGTACTCTAATATGTATGTAATATTAATTAATCCTTGGATACTTATTTTTATTCTGTTGTATAAAACTGCCTGTATTATAAGGCAGATATTTAACTGGAGAGTGGATGGGAATATCTTTATTATCACTACAAGTACTTAGCAAACATTGGTTTAGGATAATTATTTTAAACATCAGCATACAGAGAAGAAGCCGCAGTAATGTGGCTGGTATGACTTGATAAAGTCTAAAACAAGGGGAAAAATCATTACTTTTATTTCATTTTATATTTGAGGGTTAGGTTATGTATTTATTATTGCCATGCATTGTGTTTAAATTCGACGTTGTGGTTTTCAGGTGCTGGCGCCATTTTCTCTTGTGAGTAATGTTTTCCTGGGCCTGGGAATTGCCATCACATTCCGTTACTTACTGCAAGATATTCCTTCTTCGTATGACCGACCTGAATTTAAGTCGTGGAAACAGCTACCTCTCTTCCTTGGCACTTCGATTTATGCATTTGAGGGCATTGGAGTGGTAAGGATGATTAATGTTGTTCTATCAAGACTTTGACGATTTACATGATACAAGCTAAAATTTAACAATGTCATCACCATTATTAATTAATTATTATCATAGCTCTCACTCTCCTCCCTCCCTTCCTCCCTCCCATCCTGCCTGCAAGCACACAACATAATGGTCCCTATTGTTACCTTGTGACAATTTGTTACAAAAGTTATTACATCTTGTTATAAAGTTTTTATGGCATGTTAGAGTTGTTACAACTTGCTAGATAGTTGATACAGCTTATTAGTTGTAACAACACCCACATGTCATTCACAGACATCTCTAGCTCTTCTGAGATTATTGCATCTTGAACATTGTGAATTCAAAGCAAAATACACTTACATGTGAATAGTGAATTATTGTGAATAGTCTTCAAGATCCTGGGAAGGGAGGGCTTTTACAAAGATAACATTAGGTGCAAACAATACCAGCTTATGCTACTTGTTACTCCATCTTACTGTTTTTGCATCTGCATGTATTCCTTACACCACTAGCCCATTCTTACCCTTAGACACCAGTCTGGTTATACCTTTCTTGATTGCCATTATGCGACTAAACCATATCTGGTTATTTTTATCTGTATATTAGTCGTGTCTCATTAAGTATATCTTTGTTTCTTTAAAATATATAGATTTGAATGAGGAGGAGAGGTGAGTGACTGCCTGTCCCATCACTGTGCTTGACATATCAAATCTCATCGTAATAATAATGATCGATTCTTACGTATGACAATTTGTATCATATTTGTTTATTGTTTCTTCAGGTTCTTCCTCTAGAAAGGAAAATGACAAACCCAGAGGATTTTCGTGGATGCAATGGTGTCCTTAACACAGCCATGGTTCTAGTCACTTGTAGTTATATTGCAGTGGGCTTCTTTGGATACTTGAAATATGGTGATGCAGTGCATGGATCCATCACATTAAATATTCCCCCAGGTGATAAGTAAGTGTCACTAGTGCTTTTCTCATTAAACCTCTTATTAGTATTAATGTGTGTGTGTGTGTTGTTATAAGCCTTTCTCTGTACAGCATCCAAGACTGCTACCAAACAGGATTTGACCAGACCACACACTAGAAGGTGAAGGGACAACGATGTTTCGGTCCGTCCTGGATCATTCTCAAGTCGATTGTGGTCGACTTGAGAACTTGAGAAGGGTCCAGGACGGACCAAAACGTCGTCGTCCCTTCACCTTCTGTGTCGTCTGGTCAACATTCTTCAGCCACGTTATTGTGACTCATCGCCTGCATATTGCTATCTTGTTTTTCCAAACCAAACCTTTCTTTACCACAATCACTGTCATTCCCTGACTGACCCCACTCACAGCTTTGGTTGCACAAATTTCTTTTTTTAGAAATCCAACATTGGTATTTAAACTGATCAATCACTTTTGGCACATCATTCATATTTGTTTCACACACATGCAATTGCCTTTTCCCTCCATTAATTTTCAACATTCACTTTGAATAGTCTTCTCTCACACCTCGGTTTATTTTCAATTAATCTACTTAGCTACATTTTACTTGCAAAACAAATGAATTGTACATCAAATTAGGACAAATTCCATATACACATATTAGGAGTATACACCGGTGTTACACCCTTCTGGCATTCATGCCTTCACCTCCCTCATGACCTCATGTATGTACTGTATTGAATACCAGGGAGACGTCACACAACCTTGACATATTGATATAGAATTGATCACTCATTATACATCTTACCCATGTTCTGCTGTGACTTTTCTATGTCCATAGATGTTGTGTGTGCCTTATACTCTTTCTCATATGCCTTCTCTGTAAGCTGTCTCAATGTAAATATACATTAACACGTCCTCTTTTTCCCATGGACCTTTGCCGTGTTCATCCAGATCGGAACTTCCAATCGCTATCCTGTCACACATGCGGCTAACTAATGCCTCTATAAGTTTTACTTTAGCTATGTCTTGTATGTTTTATACAGTGTACAGTGCACATATAAGTTAGGTGTTTGTGAAAGTATTTTATATATATATATATATATATTTTTTTTTCAGCTTGGCACAACTGGTAAAGATTTTGATGGCACTTGCAATCTACCTTACATATTCTCTTATGCTGTATGTTCCTGCTGAAATCATGTGGCCTCACTTGAGTTCAAAGTTTCACTCAACCCGAGGAAAACTACTTGGAGAGTATGCGTTCAGAGCCTTCCTGGTGATGATTACATGTAAGTTGTCTTTCTCAATTGTTTAAGGCCTTTGTCAAATTTTACACATGCCAAGGTAACTTTGGACCTTAATGTTACTGTTGCATGGAACTATTTTAAACATTTACTGTGGTGACTGTCCTAGAATGTTTGCCTATAGGCAGTGCATAATTTTGTGTCGTGAACACAGTACTGTAAATCCTTAAAGGATGCTGAATGATCTGCCCAGAACATGTATCTTGTAATATAAATTTGAACTCATTTTATTTTTCAGTTATTCTAGCAGCAGCCATTCCCAACATTGGACTCTTCATCTCACTAGTGGGTGCAGTTTCATCGTCAACATTAGCAATCATCTTTCCTCCAATTATTGAAATGGTTACATTTTGGCCACGGTAAGGATTGAATGGATTGTTATTTTTTTATACCAACTCTCTTTTTTTTTTTCAGACCACTTATAGGTAGTGTATGGAAGTTTCTTATGCATATAGTATTTTCAACTAAAAGTCTTCTCCTGCATTAGCATATTTTTTTGCATGCAGTACTTCTTCTTCCCAGTACTCTTTGTCGTATAATGCTTTGAAACTATTGACGGTTTTGGACTCCTCCTCATTTAGCAAGGGACGTCGTCGTCCCTTCACCTTCTAGTGTGTGGTCTGGTCAAACTGCTTCAGCCACGTTATTGTGACTCATCGCCTGCATTTTAGTGGCATTTTTATCCAAACAGCATAAAAACATATGGAAACTTTTCTAAAAAAAAAAAAAGATTCATACATTTACAAGCATGTACAGTATTATACTAATTTGTGCAGCATTGCACAATAATATAATTTTGAATATGTATGAGGATAGGTATGAAATTAGATATGTCACTTACAATGATTCATTTTTTCCAGAGTAACGAAACTGACTATAATCAAGTGTTTTATCATCTTCACATTTGGAATCGTATGTTTCATCACAGGAACATACGCCAGTGTTCAAGCCATCATTGAATACTTTGAACATTCCGACATCCCTGTGCCAAGGGAGGTTTGCTGAGGTTAGTGGTGTGTGCGTCACATTTGCTCATTAGGTGTGTTATGTACATAACTGTTATGTTAGTGTAAGTATTTTCTAGGTGCTGGTTGGAATATTAGCGTTGTATTCATAATTGTATCTAACTGGTATACCGATATACAGTACAGTATATTAGTATACATGTGTACTAGTACAATCGGTACCCCAACAATGGTTGACATGTTTCCTGTGTAAGCTTTGTGGTATATTACAAGTATTATACTGTAAATCTTGGTAGAGGAAATGGTCATGGGATATTAGCAAGGTCAGTATCCAGCCACATACATCTGTTTTGATCACTCGCTGATGTTTTGCTCGGCCTGTTTTACTCAGAGGTACGGTAAATTAATACACAGTTACCTTGTTTGGATAATTGATAATTGTATCAATTTTGTATAGAACACATGCACTTGTGTATAAGTCATTAAATTTCTATGTACTGTATTATGTATAAGGCATAATATTATGATTCAAAATCACATAAATAATGGTTTAATTTTATTTTTTATATATTTTATTTCTTGGTATACAGTATTTATCTTTTCCTTTTAAAACTAGTATTGACAATATTATCATCAGCTAGTAAGTTGCTGTACCTTTGCTAGTCTGCAATATGTACCCATCAACATATTGAGATAATGTTCATATTTTTTTTCATGGAAACTTTTTGGTTTTGTACTATAAATAGCTTTTATTAGTGTTTCTGTAGTGGTGTAGTACGGTCATTTTTGGCAGTACTAGTACTGAAAACCTGAGAAATTGCTACCTAACTTGTACACTGATGCTCGGTGTTGTGTGTGTGTGTGTGTGTGTGTAGTTATAGCATGTACCTAAGTGTAGTTATAGCATGAGAGGTACGCTCTGGTGTCCCATCTTCCCAGTACTCTTTGTCGTATAACGCTTTGAAACTACTGATGGTTTTGGACTCCTTCTCATTTAGCTTCTTCCAATTGTCTACCACTCTGTTTGCAAAAGAAAACTTTCTCATTTTTTTGGGCACCTTTCCTTAGCTTGGATCGGTGTCCTCTTGTTCGTGAAGTTGCTGGTTTCAGGCATTCCTCTGTCAATTTGGTCAATTCCTGTTAGTATTTTGTAAATGGTAATCATATCATAGCATAGGATCCTCACACGATGTTCTTTATGTGGTCCACAGGTGATGGTTTTCAATCTAGAACCATGCCTCGATCTCCTTTATCAGAATTCTTCATTGCTTTCTCAATGACTTTCTCAATTATTCAATGATTTCTTACATAATTTTTAGGTTGTGTGGGGTTTATTTTCTCCTATTCCACATTCCATAACATGGCATTTATTCACATTAAATTCCATTTGCCAAGTGGTGTTCCATGCACTTATTTTGTCCAGGTCTTCTTGTAGGGCATGACAATCATCTAAGTTTCTTATCTTCCCAATTATCTTAGCATCATCAGCAAACATGTTCATATAATTCTGTATTCCCTCTGGTAGATCGTTTATGTAGACAATAAACATTACTGGTTCAAGAACTGAACCCTGTGGTACTTCACTTGTGACACTTCTCCAGTCTAATACATTGCCTATGATTACTGCATGCATCTTTCTGCAGTTGGAACATTTTTCATCCATGTTAGAAGCCTCCCTGTCACTCCTACAATATGCTCCAGTTTCCAGAACAACCTCTTATGTGAAACTTTGTCGAAAGCCTTTTTTGTGTGTATGTGTCTGTCTGTGAACCAGTTTGGGCTTTATTTAATTCCGCTTGGTATTTATTATGTTCTAATTTATGTAGCTGTGAGCTACATAGACAGTTTTACAGCTGGTAGAATGTGTAAGAAATATATACTGGTGTTAGAAGTCGTTAAATGTCACCTGTAGCTTGTTAACTTTTGCCAGAATGCTTGGCTAATCTTCAAGGACAAGTTCTGTTGTAGAGGTGCTCAAAGCAGTGATGCGGCTTGCCTCAGAGCTGCTTGACCTGTGTCTGTGTCTGTCTGTCTCTGTTTCTGTTTTTTTCCGTCTCTCTCTCTTATTTGTTCGTTCGTTGTTGCGTTCATTCATTTGTTCTGTCATTGTTGCATTCGTTCTTTGTTATGTGCATTCGTTGTTGCCTGCATTCATTCGTTTGCTTTCAACATCATTGTACACACACACACACATATGCTGTGCTTGGTGTTGTCCACATACTGGTGCTTGACATCATCCACACACTCACACACACATACACACACACTGGTGCTCAGTATAATCCACACATGCACACTGGTGCTTGGTGTCGTCCACTCAGTCAAACTGGTGCTTGGTGTTGTCATTGACACACATTGGCGCTCGGTTGTTGATGTCTTTGTGCACCATCAATAAAACCTTACATTGTAAAGTTCAAAATGGCCAAACATGTAAGTTCATTAACTAAAGCAATTTTGTATAATTACCGGTAGTTATCTTTTATATTGATTTGCTCGACTGTCTTGCCTCAAGACATCTGTCAATGTATTATTGCTTTATAAGTAAGACATAAGTGAGACAAATATAATGACTTTTAAGTACAAAGTAACCAACATTTACAGAGAATTTTTTTTAAATATCCCCATTTTGGTGTCAAATCTTTATATCGCCTTGCATTGCTTAATGTTACTAGTCCTCTGTTGTTTTCACCCTTAAGTCATTGTAAAGCATTATTTACTAATTATGGCATAGCTGTACAGTAACAATGTATAGATAAAAGTATTGTATTTTCAGAGAAACATTAATGAGTGGTCTACAAATAATCACCTAACTTATTTGTCTTTATAAAGTAATTATCCAAGTAATTATATCCTTTTGTAGTAATGAATGATGTCTTGTATTCTTAAAAACTGGCCATTACAATATTTCTGGACAAAATGTTCATTTGACTTCTCGTGATGGAATTGTCCAAATTCAGTATGTTGTGCAGTGTATTTTGTATGTGTTATTGTGCATGTGTTGTCATTGCTGATGAGCCGTACTGTACATGTACTGTATTAAAAACAAGTTTCAAAACATAAGTTTTGCTGAAAACTAGTTGAGTAAACTTGAACTATGTTTACCTCTTCAATCTGGAGTATACTCTCTTGCTTTTCATGATGTATAAGAAAACAGAATGGATCTATTTCATTGATTTTGTTGTACAGTCCTACTAGATCCTACTGTAAATAGGATCTATTTCCTATTTCTTTTATTTTAATTCTCAAGGAGAATACATGTGACTATAATATTTTTTTAAATATTGTAGGAGAAAGCTTTTAGACTGTAAAACAGCTTTGTCAGAATCTCTTAAATTTAACACAAGCCTAAATATATTAGTATTACATGGTGTAGTTACCCAGTTGTTGAGCAACTTGGGTAGTCCTCTCGAAAATGAGACCTCTCCGTAGGAAAGGTAAATTTTTATATTATATATGTTTAGCTGTGCCATCGTCTTAGTCTGAGATATATATATATATATACACACACACATACATACCTACACATACACACACACACACATATGTAAATATATATACATACATACTAAATACAGTGGAACCTCGATGGCAGGTAGGCTGCTCCATATTTCTTAAATAAAAAATAAATAAAAAAAATGAAGAATTTTGAAAAACAGAACAAATGTCAAAAAGGTTCGTTCGGTGTTCGGCAGGTAGGCTGCTCCATGTTTCTTAAATAAAAAAAATAAAAAAACTGAAACAATTTGAAAACCGGACAAATGCCGTAAAGGTTCGTTCAGTGTTTGTCAGGTAGGCCTCACTATGAATATGACAATCATTATGACAATCTTTCTTTGTTTCAAATGTGTTCCATTTGTTTTGTATTTTTCATTTATGTCTCAATATTGGAGGAGCCTACCCGACAAACACTGAACAAACCTTTATGGCATTTGACTGTTTTCCAAATTGTTTCAACTGTTTTTATTATTTTTAGTTTTTTTTTTTTTTATTTAAGAAACATGGAGTAGCCTACCTGCCGAACACCGAACAAACCTTTTTGACATTTGTTGTTTTTCAAAAAATTTCATTTTTTTTTTTTTTTTTTTACAAAAAAGTCAATGCTTTGCAACATCACAGCTGTCACCCTTTTATATCCCAGCATCATTAGCATCTTTAAAAAAAAAAATTTTTTTTACTGTATTTGCATCGTCGATGGTGTCCGAGAATGTGCGAGTCGGAGAGCAACCGCACCGTGTGGTGTTGTCGTCATTCAAACGAGCGCTCGCCATACGAGATGAATTGTCGACGATCTGGGCTCTCGTTACCCAAAATGCTCGCCAATTGAGGCGGTCGTCACTCAAGGTTCTACTGTATATATATTTATAAGTGTTTTCTATAGACCTATTGATATTTGTGCATGTTAATGTAAAGGCCTGGAAGGCTATTCATATTTGGTTAATATAACTGTTGATACTTTTAAGTGTTGGGTCATCTTTTGATATACAGGTATTGCAGTGGTAAGACATTTGTGCAGAAAACCTTTACATGCACCGAGAAAAACACTAAACTTGCTGCTTTTGATAGCCATCTGTTAAATACTCTTTTTGTGTTTTAACCTTGCCATGTTTTATCCTAGCAGCAGCCAACACTAGATCAATATAAACAAAGGCAATTTATCATCGCACTGGCCATCTTTAAAACATGAAATTATGTTTATCACATGGAATGTATAGCTTCTTAAATAATTTCAGAATTATATATTTACTGCATCTTTACAAGATTTATATTTTCTTATGAAAGTTTCTTATCAAGTTAGTTGCCATTATAAGATTGCAGCTCTGATATTATAGCCATGCCATTTTATTATACTATATGTAATAATAGTAATAATGATAATAATAATAATAATACAGTACCTGTAATAATAATTTTTATTTAAACAAAATTACATACAAACATAGGATATGAGACGATTGTAAGATTCATAGGTGAGGCAAGTACAAGGCCTAAAGCCATTTAATATGCAGAACATTTCGAGCATATGTTGTAGAGCTCTGTAAGATGACGCCTATATCACAGTGATTATTGTGATAAAGGCGTCTTCTTTGACCGCGTGATTATCATGTGGTCAGCGGTGGGATTGTACTGCCGTGGTGGATGGTACCCTTCCAGAAAATTACAAGAGGTAGGCTATAACCATTTCTAGTATCCACAACACACAAAAGAAATCCACATTTTGTTAGAGTGTAGCTTTTCCTAGGCCTTTAAATGTCAAAAACTGAGCAGTGTAATTGTAGCATTTAATATATATATACTAAAAACAACAATATGTACATTGTATGAATGTGGAGTGTTCAAGCATATACAGTTGTGAAAAGAAAACTTGAAAAAGACTAAAAGGTTGTAATGTGCATTTAAAAGGAATGGGAAATAATACAGACTCCCAAATGAAGTTCGTTGTCACGTTAGCTGTGAAAACCAGTAAATGAGGAAAAGTGGGTTTCCTGTCCTTCACTTTAGTAGTGCACTGCTGGCCAAGGTGACTCTGGCCTACTACTGTACCAACATATCATATACAGTATTAGAAAATATTGAGGCTGTATGTTGAGATCAAACTACCATCCCTGGACTCCTCAGACACATGTATTACCAACTCTGAGGAGTTAGTGTGTGTGTGTGTGTGTGTGCTGGGGAAGTCTAGGGATGAGTGTTCCAGCCCATTATACAACCTCAATATTTTATCAGATACATCACGTTCTTGTGATTTCATTGTGCATAATATACATGTTCTTTACAGCATGTAATTATCAAAAGAAAGCAAAGTCCATAAGGAACTTCTGTGCAGTACAAGTCATGTATTTTATACTAATCTATATTAATTCCTCTGTGAATCAGACTCCATTGACACTGATCATTTGATGTCTTTCTGCTCTTGTATTGGCATCCTGAATGATATCTAGGAACTCTGGAATTTTCTGTGATGGTTATATACCAGCCTGTTCTCTCAATTTACCATTCCATTAAAAATGCAACTGTTTCCCTAACCAGAAATGTATGAGCCGAAGCATCCCACATAACCTATCAAAGTCGATCATAGAAAGTGTCAGTATTACGGTGCTTTAATTTTTGCCAGTACGGTATGTCTCGTTTTAAATAGATCCCTTAAATATGACAAACTAGGTGAGAGATAGGACAGGTTGAGTTATATATAGCCAAACTAGCTCGGTGGTGACTTTTGATACACGATCTATATACAGTATTCATACGTGTGGTTTTAAGCACCGGGTATGTTACAACACTATACAGTACTATAAATGGTTTTTGTACCATTTATGTACCGTTTTTGTACCGAAGTCAATAACAATAGCAAACTAGTTATTGTTTAGTTGTGTTTTAACTAGGTTCAAAGTTGACACTTGAGAGCCAGATCATTCAGGTCATGAAGCTCTTGAAAGGAGCATTTATACAGTAGTACATGCTCATGCCATTTAATTTATTCATTACATTGAGTATGCAATGTAATGCATACTCAATGTAATGAATGCATACATAATGCATAGCAAATGTGTCTGGGAAATCAATACTAATGCTTGGCATTCTGCAAATATCCTCTCATCCAATAACTCAGATTAATAACATTTTGATATTCTGTACTGTACTGTACTTGCCATACAACTAGAAAGGAATATTTTAACACTTCAAGACTATCATGTCATTTTGGACCTTTTAAATAAGTATACTCACTATGTAAATGAAAGTTATTTACAAGTTTGCATAGCTAGTTTGAACATACATTGTATTCTTGCAACTGTGGAAATTAAGTACTAGAAAATTAAAAGTACTGTACATACTATACTGTTGTTTATATCAAAATATTGTATACAAAATAAGTTTCTATAATCATGTTAATTTTAAAGTGTGTTAATTTCTTGTAACAAATCTCTCCCCCCCACACATAGTAGGCTGTTATGTACATGATGCCCCATACACACTAAACTGTTATATAATGATTACCAAACAATACATCTGAAGATGGAGAAACGACAATGTTTCGGGCTATCCTGGACCATTACCTAGTGGTGTAGACTTGATAATGGTCCAGGATGGACAGAAACATTGTGGTTTTTCCATCTTCAGATGTGTAGTTTGGTTATCATATCTTCAGCCACGTTATTGTGACTTGTCGTCTGCAAATTTTGTTATATACATGTTGTCACCCACACACATTAAACTGTTAAACATTATGCCCACACACATACATTAGATTAAATGTATAATTATCCACAATTAAAAAGGCCAATAAAGTAGTGGGTTCAGAGTTCAAACACTAAAATACATGTATTAATTTAAAAGATTTGTTATACAGTAATGACGGATTTATATTTATAATTCAGAAAATGCAATAATAATAGATATATAAAATGTATTATGCATGTCATAGAAAAAGTACAGTGAACTTGAATGATGAAATTTCTAAATAATACAAAAATGTTTGTTTCTTAAAATGAAAATGATTGTGACTATTTTTACGCCTTGTTAGTGGCAGTATATAAACCAATTCCACGGTTGTGTTAAAACAATTCTCTTGGCAGTGGTAATTTAGAATTTTCTTTTAATTTGCAGTGGTGGCATGGAACACACACAAGCTTCTCAAGGTAAAATATACAAGGAATTAAGATGAGATGCCGTAGCACATCTTTATGCAGTAATGCATGTGCTTGTGATTTAAGAAAAATTGAAAATTAATGTGCAAATACTTTTCAAGCCTATTGGGAATTAAATGTCAATTCTTCAATATGCCAGTTATCATGTGCCAGAGCCCATGATGCAGAGACTAACCCCCCATTGTGAATGACACTCGGTTTCCTTTAGCTAGGAGGAGCATTTGCATATACTGTACTGTATGGTGTACAATTAAGTTCTTTGCATTTATTTAGTAATATACAGTTATTTAAATAGTTGTGATTTTCAGTTTAGTATATAGATTTTTTGTTTTAACTGGTTAAGGATCTTTGAATCCAAGCCAGATTCAACTACGTACCATTGCCAAAGAGTCCATGTTAGAGCTGAAAGTTTTTACATACTTTTTTTATTTAGTCATTGGATATACAGTATATATATAAATATTATCCTTGACAGTGTAGCCAACTTATGTAAAAGGTAAGTTATTATCTACTGGCATAAAAACTTGAAAAACTAATGTTTTATTCATGAAAAAGAATGAGGAAAATATAAGCTAGTGTTGTCTACTCAGAGGACCGAGTGATGAGCTCCATATGGCATTGTAATATTGTATTGTTCACTTAAGGGTATTTATTTAGTACTGTATAAGGTGAATTGCAGCATTTACAGCATTTGGTCAGGTGTGTGTTCGTTCATGTTCGCTCTCACATATATACACTCACTAGCTAACATTCCTTTTATAATCAAAATACATTAATTCTTCAGAAGTCAGGTAGAGCAGTGTTGTATGCATTGTTAATGTAAAGGTGAATATTTTTAAGCAGTATCAAAGAAAACTGTATATGTATTATTTTTCTTAATCTAATAAATTATCTAATAAAGTATCAAGAATTTTATTTGAAAGGTCAAGTAACATCTTTACAATGATTATTTTTTGTTTTACCAAATCTTTATTGCTAATAAATTTTTGAACTCCCAGATTTCATAAGTGGTAAGCCAACACTACAGCTTAAAGTATTGTATGCCAATTTTGTTTTTCCTAATATTTTGTTTATAAAAATTGGAGATGTATGTATGTTGAACTGTACATGTTTTTAATTCTTCACTAAATTGAAAATAACCAAAGAAACTATTACACACACATTTTGCAAGAGATGATAATTTAATATGGTTCGATTCTGCCATCTTGCTACAAAGATATGCATAAATATATAGTATATCACATTGTTGTGATTTTATTATGTACTTTCTCATGAAAGAGTGTAATTAATATCTTGCATGTGGAACTGTAGATCTTAGTAGAAGAGGCAGTGTTAAATCAAGTTATTTTGCAGGAAACTAGCCTGCCGCCGAAGAAGCACGAGAGTGACCAAAGAATTATCAAAAAAAAGGTACCAAGCCAGAAAAACTACTTAGCACCATGTGTATTGCAGGATATTCAAAAGGTCCTATATATCACTCAAGATGCTAATATGATAACAAAAACCATAAGACGAGTGATATCAAAGGCATCACATTCACCAATAGATGAGTGACTGACTTGGAGGGACTGTGACTAAGGAATACATATTCACAAGGACAAAGGACTTGAAGGTTTTCATATTTGAAACTGGGACAATGTATCAAGTTCTTGTGTCAGGCTTCACCTAAGCATAAAGGCATATCCTGGTTGTGTAAGGATTATTCTTCACAAGTGGTGCTACAAGAGGTTAAGAAAAGGTTATTTATTACAGTAATTATCAAGAGAGAGAATATTGCTTCCATCCTAACTTAAAGTATATTGTAGTACATATTAATGACAAAACATTAACATCTATACTGTACATACATTCTGATGCCATAATTCATCATTATATACAAGGTATTATGTTAAAGGTAAAAAAAACTATACAGTATATTATAATGGATAATTAAACTATTATCTGTATGTAAAAGTTTTTATTGAAGAGAATAAATAGTAATTTTCCACATGCACTGATATCTAAGGCAAGAAAACACACAGATATACTGCCAATCCTGTAAGAGAAAACAGCATTTATGCAGTATCAGCTATGCTTTGATAAGAACAGCACTGACTCAACAGAAGATGATGAACAGCATTGGCGGTGGTGCAGAAGAAACAGCTTTATCAGCATTGACAAAGAAACCACATGATAATCAATACTGAAGAGGGAACTACTGTACAACAATGACAATAATACAGTGTTAATTTTAACACTTAAAAATACTGTAATAATAATGCAAGTAAAAGATTTATGAGTCACAATAACGTGGCTGAAGATATGCTGACCAAATCACAGACCAGAGGATGTTGATTGTCTCTACTTGATAATGGTCCAGGACGGACCGAAATGTCATCATCTCATTTTCTGGCGTGTGGTTTGGTCATCATGTAAATAAAAGTTGTCTGCAAGTAGGGCTGTATAATCATTTCCAGAAGTTGTAAGATAAATCAACAATTTGATGACTTGGTAGGACTATCCCCAATTGGATATATCCCCAAGGATATATACACCGAGAGGTGAACCCTATTTCTCTGAGAATCCACCAAGAGTTTACTTTAGAGTTTACTCTACTGAACATAGTCCACAGTTCTGGACTATGTTCAGGATTAATGTATACTTGTAGAGTGATCAGTAAGTTATTATACTGACCTTAATAACCCTCCAGAGGTTGATAGGCCTTAAGCCCAACACAAAACCAAACTGAAACAAGCTACTAAAATTATAGCATTTGTAATACTCCTGGCAAGGTTCAATGCCACCAATACAGCTCCAGCAGTCATACTCTTTCACCAAACTATTAGTGTTAAGGGCTAAACTCACACTCTCCCTCAATTAAAATCCTATGATATGTTGCTGTGTTTTTATGCTATAATACAATACAAAACTTGTCTGGAAATGTTTCAAATACATTTTTTGAAAATAAGTACTATAAGAAGTTCTGAACAATACAGTTCCCAGTCACTGTCCCTTAAGTAGCAAAATGATTAAAAAGCAATCCAGAGCACATTGTATGAACCAAATGTTACAATTAAAAACTTAAGGCCCTGTAAAAGCAATGACAGTCCGGTAAATACAGTTCAAAGGACTATTGTGTCCAACACCAAGACAACCTCATGACTGGACCTCATGTCTTGTGTTCCAATTGGGACATTCTCAAGGGCCCAGAAATTAAAGGAACACTTGATTCTTTCATGAGCCTGAACATTATTAACAATGTAAAAGCAATTTTTATTAACTTGCCTTCGGTCAATAATGAATACATGCCAAGAATTAACTAATATTTATTGCCCCATCCTGCTATAATAATATTTAGAATATTTAATAATATTAATTTTTTGTTTCTCATTCTAATTAGATAATGTATAGAGTAAGTCGTAATAATGTACAGTACTTGAATACCAAAAACCCAACCCATGCACATGAAATTAAATGGAAGCGACAAAGTTTTGGTATGTCCTGGATCCTTATCACGTTTTTCACCCACAGGGTTATAAACCCATGGGTAAGCCTCCCCCGCCAAAGCCGTAAATGCCAAAATGCTGTTAAATTTTATAATCCAACTGAAAAAAATCATCATGGCAAATGGGGGGTATCTTTGACAAGTCGCTGGCTTTCTGTCCTTGTCGAGGCCACTGATATTAGTGGCCCTCAGGTAAATTCAGGTAAATAACTGAACAAAAGTGGGAGAGCGAGTCATATATTAGCTCACTCCCAAATTTCCTCAGTTACAACTTAATAAGGGCCCAGGACCCACCCAAATGGTGTCACTTCCATTAATTAGCCAACAAATCATAATTATCAACAGACTTCTCATACTTGATTACTTAACCTTTATATAACACCTGTATTTAATTTATCAAAAATGTTGTTATCTTTGGCATAACTCACTAAAAAAAAGACATAACTGAAGATGGTAGCTATCTCAAAAAGTTCTCCAAAATGATGGCAGTGCTAAAAGTTGCAAGTAACTTTAATAAATATATGTTCTAAACAATATATAAATGTTACATCATATAGTAAATAAGATACTTATTCCATCACCATTTTACAAGTTAATCTGCAGACTCATAGGAAGTTACAAGCTAGCTGTAGAACACACGTACATGTATCACTATTACCATGAGACACTACTAACCAAGAATATGACAAAATGTATCCAGTAATGGAAACCCAAGTACGAGTCAAGACATATAACTGATGACAACCTAAGGGGGGTAGAAATAGCCTAAGCTACTCTATCCCTTTGAGATGTATTTCTTTCTTATCTCAATAAACATACTTGAACTTGAATGACAACCCATCCTCCTGTTTAGATAGTATTTTTTGCAACTATGTGAACCATCGTACATACATAAGACATAATTGACATTTACCGGTAGGTACTGTAGTAGAATTTGGTACTATTCACTTTATAGAGTCCGACAAAAATAAAGCTAAAAACCAAACTTAAATATTCCTAGATACAGTATAGCACATATACTGTGTGTACTATATTAGGCCTCAGTAAAATGTATTAGGCCTAGGAAGGTTAGGTTAGGTTAAATTTTCTTTGCAACATCAGCACAAAAACTTTTCCAGTTTGTCCAAATTTAATAGTACTGTACAGATTTCTACTTTATAATTGCCCTTTATGTCAACATGTGTATGATTGCCCTCATCGTTACTACTGTATAAGTACTACCTAAAAATGAGGATGGGCTGCTAATGAAACTACTAGCAATAATTTTGTTACTTCTGGTTAAGGATTAGCATACAAAAGTGATAACATTGTTAACAAATAGTTACATAAATGACAGATTATAATGGAGACACTACAGTATTTGTACAATGAAATCACAACAGTGTGATGTATCTATGAGAAAATATTGAGGCTATATAACGGGATCAAACCCGCATACAGTACTTGGATTCCCCAGGTGTATGCACTGCCGACTGGTTCAGGTAGTAGTGCGTGTGCCTAAGAAATCAAGGGATGTAGATTTGATCCAATCATACAGCCTCAGTATTTTCTCACTACAGCATTTTGTTTCCCATTTTTGGGGACAGGAAGACTAACAGACTTCCTGAGATCCCCCTTGGCTAACAACTCACCTTTCCCAGGCATCATGTGTAAAGGGAACATCATGTGTAAAGGGAGCATTTTGCCCTGCTCAAGAATCAAACTTTGTGGCATTTGGTTGTGAAACGACTGCTTTAACCAATGCCACTTTTATTTTTTATCCATTACATTTGAAGAATAATACCTTTATGTAGGTTATCTCAAGAGTCAATTATACACTAAGGCAATGCAAAACATTATTATCATAGTTATATACAAGTATACTGTACTTTAGTTAATACTTCTACTGAACAAGAGGTAAATGCCTACAAATTTTATAATAAAGGCCTAAAAGGGAAATCATTTATATTTAACTGTATATATAAATCTTTGTTGCCTTTAGCTCCCATATATTCATCAGCGTGACAGGTGATGCTTCGACCTGCGCACATCTTAACATTTGGACAATTCTCCTAAATATATATCCAACTTCTAATCAGTTTCTGACTTAAATAAACTACATGATAGCCAAATAGAAGCAACGTGTAATAAATAAATGTACGGGGATACCAATTATGCCTCTTTTTAAAGCAACAAACAATTTATTAAGTGTAGGAGGCCACACAGTGGCTGTTAATATATACAATACTTAATATTATTATGATTCAAATTTTGTATCTTATACAAAATGTATTTTTACATGTCATGACTCCTCATGCAGTCTGAATCAAAGGACTACATGTCTCTAGTTGATTTAGCAAAGAAAGGCTAAATCAAGGATTGAAATGTTTATTTTAGGAGAATTTAAAATGAATAATTTTGCTACTTATGTCACACAATTATTATATTAGACAACAAAAATATAAAAGAACACTTGATCAAACCCAACAGCATGTTTCAGCCACAGTGTGGTTTATACAAGCAACGGAACAAACTATTAATTCACACAAACACACACTTCTCACGTTTTTATACACTAAACAAAACAATCTGGTGTTACAGTGCACGGTTGTTTTTGTAAAGAGCCTAGTCTCTCTCTTTCAGAATAACATTAAATAATCTTACATTAGAAATATGTGGCCTGCCATGTTACAAGATGCTAACATCCCAAGAAGATGGGTAAATTGATTTAGTGGCTTGACAAGTGATGTCTTTCACATAATTACCCAGGATGCAATCCACAATAATTGCCTAACTCCCAGCTACCTATTTCCTGCTAGGTGCACAGAGACATCAGGTGAAAGGAAACATGCCCAGCCATATAGGCACCACATGCACAAGCTTCTACAAACGTCTGGGATTGAAAATGAAGACAGTACTGTGTAAATGTTGATGCACCTTATACATTTGACCTTCGTACAATTTAACCCTTCTCTTTATTTTGATGGCCAACCACTTGGGCTGGATGGTAGAGTGACGGCCACGCTTCATGCAGGCCGGCTTTCAATCCCCGACCGTTCACCAAGTGGTTGGGCATCATTCCTACCCCCCGTCCCATTCCCAGATCCTTACCCTGATCCCTTTCCAGTGCTATATTGTTGTAATGGCTTGGCACTTCCTCCTGATAACTCCCTTCCCTTCATAGTGTAGAAACATAAAGCAGTGCTTTTAAAATATTAAATCATTTATAATTATTTAGTGCTTTATAAAATATAAAATAATTTTATAAAGTAAATACATTATATAGGTATTAATGATCTTTTGTACCAATATGTGTAAGAAAGGCAACATTGCTCTGAGTTTTGATTCCCTGTATTTTATTTAAGGAGGATTATTTCAAGATTGCAAAGACGTTAACAAATATGGATATTGTGTATGCTGCTTACCATATTTATTTTTGTGTAAACAAATCACATGTCAGTATGGTAATTTTAATTTAAAATTACCTAAATTTACCTAAATACTATTTTCATATATTCTCTTAACAAAAAACTTAAAATTTACACTAAATACGGTACTCTAACCAAAACCTATTTTGACTAAACATTTGCGTGACTGGAATATCAAGACTTTATCCAATACTGCACACAAAAAATTCCTAACGTGTCATAATCTCTCCAGCACCCTCAGTAATGACTTGATGAACATTGTGTGAACATGTTTCTCCTGAGATGCTGCTTAATAACCTTTTAACCCTAAACAGCAGTTTCATAATACTACATAGAGGTGAGCATGACTAAAAATACTGTAATTAACAACTAAAATGTGAGAAAATCATTTACGGCAATTGGAGCACAGGAGATCACAGATAGCTATTATAACAGTGAGAGTTAAACAATGAAATGTGACTTCAGTGTATGTCACACAAAATTAAAGTTCATTTCTCAGCCAAAAGTAGATCTGCTTTTACTCTTTAATTGTTAACGAAGTATCTTAATTTTAATACACCTTAGACCAAAAATTTACACATTTTTCTTCTGATCTGCACAACTTGTGGCATACAAATGAGTATTTACACATCTAGTGTTTCAAAGGTGTTTTCAACATGTGTAAGTGATGCATGGTTATTAAAGACCTTAGTAGGTGGATATACTTCAAGTACTGCATCAAGATTGTAGAAGAGGTCACCTCCACCCCAACCCAGATATTCATGAGAGATTCAAGAATAGTTTTCATAATTACCATGTACAACAATGATGGCTTGAAGGTTACTGGATATTTAGTTTAGCAATCAATACTTTTCAGCATACTGTATATTGCTTTACTTGTATAAATATGATACAATATAAAAAAAATTGAAATATGCACTGTAATGTGCTGCAAGGATTTCACTTCAATGAAAAGCTAATGGGTTAACATTGATGATCATTATAGTACACAGTACATATACAGTACCGTACCATCATTAAAAATACTGAAGAAAATTGTGTTCAACATCAGCGCAACACTGCAACTCAACACGCACACTGAGGCATTAAAGATTATAGATTTACAAGCATCGGCAAGTAACAATGTTTTCTCCTTGGCTGTAGTGAGCTTACATAAGCGCAGGAAGGTGGTTTTGGGGAGCCCCTTGAAGCTCATCACCATGCAAATACCACATATGGCCTTGCTCAGTTCATCTTAGCATTACATGTGAAATCTCTATGTAAACACTGGTAAATACCTCCCCCCTTTAGTTCAAAGAAATTAGTAAGTACGGTACTGTATTTTGATGGTGTTAATGGATGAATGTTGGTTATGGCCCACAATATCAAGACTTGATAGTATGTGGTGAGGTCTGGCTTTGGGTACTTGAGAATTGTTGCATACCTGTTGAAACTATGAAATTAAGATTAATTTCCACAGTATTCTCTTATCCACTCTGTAAACAAAAGTTTATAGCTTTCTCTGGAATATATAGAATTGTTTTAGAAATTCATCCAACCCCCTTTATAACATCAATATTTGCTACACCACTATTTACATATTCATATACTGTACATTCTTGCATACATATATGAATATACAGTACTTAATGTACCAGGCCTTAATGGAGGAATGCATCCAGTTATATTCTATTTTAATTACCAGAAAAGTTCACATGTTATGTCCCAGCAAGTGAAGTGTAAGTGAAGAAAACATATCATGATGTCAGGATGTGTGTCAAATGCATTCTACATGTTAAAGTTGCATTTAACAGTTTCTCTTTTAGCATGATTTAAAAACCCAGCTTTGGATACAATTAAATGCCTTTTTCCTGGAGGATCCCTTGGTGGCTTCCTGAGCTAGCGTGGAGGCTCTCCCAGATAACGCACTTAACACACTAACGTACATTATGGCAAGATACTTTTGCGCACCAATACACATTCAGCAATTCAATCATATCCATACCAACCTATTTTATTATTAATAACTTGCATATAACTATTGCTGATGTATTTGTCAATTTTGGATGTGGATGCATGCATCAATTTCCTTTTACAATACAGTATTTCAGAGAGTGAGTTATGCCTTCACTATTATAATACAAATTGAGATTTTTTTCTCAACTATTCCTCATTTATACCATATTTTTATTTAAAATAGTCTGCATAAAGTTTTTATTTTACACCAAATTAAACTATAGAACATATTACACACAAATTTAAGAAGATATATGGTAATGATTTTGCATTCTTCAACCCTCAGTAAGCAATGAAATTCAGAGATTACAAAACTCAAACTAGAATAGTCTGCAGAACACACAATAGCAATACAGCTATAATTAAAATTTTCTTAAAGTCCTGATTATTGAACGTCACAAGTTTTTATTCTGATCAGACACACATGTCGAGTTACTGAATTAAAACATTACATAAAAATGACCACACAGGAGGAATTTAAAATAATAATACAATCTGTATGTTAAAATTCAAACATTAATATGGCAGTTATGCAATGTGTGCCAAGCTGATGGCTACTACAAATTCTTTAACAAATGTTTAAGCTCATTCTTTGCACAATTTACAAATAAAATGCGTGGAAGTTGAGAGGGAAAACTAAGGGACTTTCTGCCTATAATCACTACATTATAAATCCCAGCGGAATTATAGTACAGTAAAGTAATTTCCAGCATACAGAATGCACCTATTTTACCAAAATATTTTGAGAGAAAATTTTTTTTGGTGAATTTTGTCATACGTACATTGAAAGTGATCTTTAAGTAAACTTTACAAGGGAACATGAGATTTTGTGCATGTAAGTACAGTAGAGTACAATATATATATATTCAGTTTGTGGCAGACAAAAAACAGAAGTCCTGTCAACTGGCAATTATGGTAATCTATGTTAGATACACATCCTGCAAAGTATTACACATAAACATTCTGAAAGTATCACACACAATTTTTTTGTTTTTGTTTGCAGGGATATTCCTGCGCGGGCCCTAAGCCTCTGGTTGGCCCACTAAGTGTTGCTTGTTTCTGTTTTACTTGGGCAGAGCATGAGCATTTATGACTCGTACGGTCGCTTCAGTAAGATTTTGTCCCATGTGTTTAACAATTTCTTCTGTTCTGTTGAATCTAAGTTGAAATCCAAATGGATTTGTAACTCTGCACTGTGTTAGATAATGTTCCAGTGGTCTGATGTGGCTGTAACTGTGCAGTGTTAGATAATGTTCCAATGGTCTGTCGGGGATTTCTCCACAGTGCTGACATTTCCTCTCATCTTCCAGAACCTGTAAGCCCATGCACATGGGTATCCAAGCCTGATGCTATGTAAGTGTACTTCTGTTGTTCTACTGCTCCCTTTCATCAAAATACGTGGTTCATAGTTGGTTGAATTCTTGTACTTCTTGAATTCTTGTTGAATTCTTGGAAATGCATGCTGCATTTCCACCACATACTGTAATTTTGCATATACTGTACTGTACTGTACTGTACTGTATATATTTTACATGTGTTCTGTTGAATGCATAGAAGTGTGTTTCATTGTATGCATATATGATATACAGAGGAATATTATGGTATATATAAAATCATTACATGCAGTCAACTCTCGATTATACAGGGGGAAGGGTTGCATACCTGGACCTCTTCAATAGGACTGAACCACATAGGCTTTAAAGAACCTCATGAGGTACTGTAAATAGGATACATTCCAAGATGAATTTGTTTTAATATTACATAAGCAAATTTAGTACTATACTATGCAGTATATATTATCAAATAAGAAGTGTTATTAGAAATAACAGTGTAAAACATTCATAAGCATTACCCATTTTTTCAGATGTCATGGAGCAGAGAAGCATCAACCCGGAGAAAAAACTAAATTATATATTAAAAGGTTTTATACATTACAAAATAAAACTAACAATATCACTCATCTATACATTATAATCACAATAAAATATACAGAGGGTTCCCACTTTACAAACATTCATCCATATGAACATTTTCCCAGGTCCCCATGTACCCCCTTCACGCATAAAATCATTGTATTAACTCGCTGGAGCGTCCCTTTGAATTTTGCGACAGCACGAACGTCCGTGTGGCAGCCATGGAGTACAGTATTATATGGGTAGGTTGGGGGGGGGGGGGGGGGGGGTAGGGTTTTGCGTGTATCTTTAATAGCCTGGGAACACATCTCCTACTTATAGCAGTGCGCCTGTGGAAAATCTCGATCTTCACTCCGAACAAATGTCTTACAAACACAGTCTCGGAATGTGACTCGTTTGTAACTGGGAACTGCCTGTATAGCATCAGGTACACAGCACTAGCACACACCAGCAGTCATCCTGAGAAGCATCCACTGCTGCAGACCACGTGTAGTGTTTCTCACGAATTGTTATATATATCGTATGCAAATAATATTTACCATCTTTTTCCTTTAAACTGGCCAAAACTCACTTGGAATCTCCTGAATTTTTTTAATATATTGACTTTTGCATTCCACTTATCTCTTGACATTTTTTTACTTTATTTGTGAATTAGGTATCAAATATATCCTAACCCTCTAAATTGCATATTTAGAGGTCTTTAGTTTAAATAATTCTGATTTGTCAAGTACAGCTGTCTGTCTTAATGCTAACAGCAATTTTGCAACACCTCTCTCCAGGAGATTGTTCCATTTACCAACTCCTGATAGAGATAAAATAATAGTAATAAATATTACTATTACAGTACTTCAGTAATATATTTTGATAGTCTTTCAACATCAGTGTTTCTTGATCTTGAACGTACGTCCTCTCATTCTCTTTGGAGAGGAACATAGTAAGAAGTATACTATCAACTCTTTCCAACCATATTATTTTATGTAGCAAGCTTTTGGAAATTGAATCTTTTCATAAATCAACTGTCAGAGTTATGCTGCACATTTGTATAATAACAGTTTTTGTTATTATATATAGAGGCTCACTAGCATTGCACACATAGCCATTTAATATTTACACCATGTGACATTGCTCGTAACAATCACTACACGGTCCCTTCAATATCGACTATTAAAAACCAGTTGCAGAGGTTGCTTTACACCCGATGCCTCTGTCACCTAGCAGTAAATAGGTAATGGGAGTTAAGAGACTTATTCTAACGTACAAAGTAGTAATTTTTTTTTCAAGGCAAGAAATATTTAATCTACACGTCCAGCAATCGTGTAACAAGTCAGTTATTATGTAATGGAAACTTAGCAACTCTCCAGATGGTTTATCCATGCAGGCCTGATAGTCTTTTCCAGTCTCACCACATAATTACAAATTCTCATCTATTATTTAGATGAGCCCTCCCAATCTCCATCCTATTATGTATTTACATACTTACATCAATACATACACACACCCATCTCAAATGTTTCCATGTTTTGGCCTCCACCACCACATTACCTAACTTGTTCCAACCGTTTACCACTCTGTTTGCGAAAGTGAATTTTCTTATGATTCTTCGGCAGCTTTGTTTAGTTAGTTTAAATCTGTCATCATCTTGTTCTGGAAGTTCCAGGTCTCAGAAATTCTTCCCTATCAATTTTATCAATTTTTTTTTTTTCCTATCTTCTAGTTTTAGCATATTTAATGCCCTAACCTCTCCTTGTAGCTCTTGTCCTTCAGTTCTGGGAGCCATTTAGTTGCATGTCTTTGCACCTTTTCCAGTTTGTTGATGTGCTTCTTAGGATATGGGCACAATACAACTGCTGCATATTCCAGCTTTGGTCTAACAAAAGTCATGAACAATTTCTTTAGTGCGTGTGTGCATGTATTTACGTATATTTATATATTTTATACTGTATATATATATATGATATTACTACAGTATATCGAGTTGTGCATGAGTGCATGTAACTCAATACTATGACATAATTACAGTACCTGTATTCCTATTTTGCATAATGCACAATGCATAAGTGCACTTGCCAAGAAATTTTATGTATACTGTATTTCAGTTGTAATACTGTATACAGAAGATTTAATTTCTGTTCATTATCAATCTCCATTTTCTCATCGATTATTATATAGTATACATAATTAGAAAATATGATGTTTTCTTATGTACCAACGCAAGTATGTATCATAATTGCACTCGTCTAATGAAAATGAAATATGTTGATCATCTAGTGCAATGAAATGTGTTGATCATCTAGTGCAATGTGTTGATCATCTAGTGCAATGAAATGTGTTGATCATCTAGTGCAAGAAAATAATCATGTAACTATTTACATTTAGTGTCAATGTTTGAACACCAATGTTACCCATATGGTTCCAACTTCTCAATGACCTTTCCTGGCAGTCATAAGAGGCCACAAGGTAATTTAGAGGCAGACCAAATGTATCAAAGTTCACCACTTCTAAAATAAAAACTAGCCATGTGATCTTTTTCAAACTAGGCCCCATCAACGTTTTCCCACGCCAAACTTCTATTTTTATGATCAAGTTCACATATGAAGTACAGTATATCTTGGTAACCTGTTTCAATATATAATTAAGAAGATACAATCCCCAAACACTTTCAAAATAACATTTCTGGCAATTTCATCAACCAAAACTGACTCCCGTACACAATAAAAATACACAATACAAAAATTGGGAAAATATGATTGGCCTTTTCTAATACTTTACAGTTCAATTTTAAATCTACAAATACAATTTTGGATCGATTGTATCAACTTAAGGAATTTAGGACCTAATAAGAATTGGTTAAGTGTTCTCAAAAATCCCCCCAAAAAATTTTGTCAATATGAAAAAGTTATTTCATGAATGTCACTTGTAATTTAAGCTTGTTTTATTTAAAATATTTTATTTAAAGAAACTGAACTTACAGCATTCAGGTTTAATATACAGTAATGTAAATAAAAAAATAGATATTTAAATGTTTTGGCAATAATTAAGATGGACCAGGATTAAATTCCTCAATAGGACTTTAAGGGCAATGTTGTGACGAGAAAGCGAGAGCGCGCCAGCAAGCAAGGTGATTGTTGTGTGCTTGTTTGTCTATCATTCAATACTTTAGATAACTGAATTCCATATTTTAAGAAAAAGAAACAGACCATGAATTGGTAGCACTGAACTACAGAATATACCCCAAAAATGTATTATATTAATGAACAAAGCATATTATAAGTATTTTAAAGTCTACAAATTGTATATGCAACTGGTCATTTTTTGCATCTTACATTTATATTAGATTTACTAATAATAAAGAAAAGAATTTATCAGGTGCTAAGCTAGAATGATTACACAGCACCTGAAAGGGAAATCATAACAACAAACTGGGACACGAGAAAGGAGTAAAGGAATGGTGCTCAACCACTTGGAGCATCGGGGATTGAGCATCGCCCCAGCATAAAGTGAGGGCGTCCCTCTACCAACCAAAAGGAACTTTAGAAGTGATCATTTCGCCTTTATCACTGCATAACAGCCAATATTTTATTGATTAACCATCCATAATGGCACAGTTAAGAGTAAGGCTATACAGATAATAAGTGCCACAATAACGGGGCTGAGACAAACAATACACAACCCACACTTATGAAATGAGTCACGATGTTTAGGTCAGTCCTGGGCCCCTTAGGTCCAGGGTGGACTGAAACTTCCTCACTTTCATGTGAGTTCAATTATTAGTGAAACTATATTAATCAGCATAGCTTATATTTTTCCAACCATGGGAGTTTATCACATGAAGAGGAATGATAAAATTAATGGTGGGCAAAGCTCATCTCAAAATTAAGTTTCAAATAACTAGGAGTTTTGATTTAATAATAACACAACAGTATAATATTTAACAAATTAACATTGCTTACAAATGCAAAAATCATTACCAAACAAGGTGCAAGATAGTTCTATCTTATGCACCATGCCACAAGCATACTATACAAAACACACACACACACACACCTGTTTTTGAAGATGCCAGAGACAAAGATTCACTGATGTTATGACGATGCCATCCAAACCCCCTACAGTATCTATGAACATTGGGTCACACACATTTAGAAAAGTATAAGAAAATTATGGTTTGCCTTTTAGTTATTAAAAATATAAAGGCAAATGTTTATGATCTATACATATAAATTTGCTTCACTACCCCTATAACTATAGACAGGATGAAATTCTTGCTAGTAGATTAATCGCTATCTTCAGAAACTGATGACAACTCAAGGTCGTCAATTAAGTCATTCGTTCCATTTGCTGTGGCACCTGGAAACAAAGAAATCTTTTAGACACACATACTGTACAATACATGAAGAAATATTTACATAAAGACAGCCCATCTGGGTTAGTAGCCTACAATACAGGTACCTCATTTTCTGGAATGAATACACAGTATTCTCTTCCTGAAAAATCTAATCTTAACAAATTTATGCTACATATATACAGTATTTATATACTTTTTGTAAAACACTTCCTAACCTACCACTTCTGTCAGTATCACCTACTGACTAAACATTCGACAACTTCAGACTCGGGTGATTTAAACTAGAACACCAATGATGATAGTAAAACATATATACAGTAACACACACTGCTAATGTTATTCAATCCGGAATGAGTAATAATTATTAATAAAAGAAGGCTCAAATTCAAAAAGACAATGTAGCTAATCCTGAACAAATGCTTTAAGACTTAGAAGACCCTGAATTGCCGAAAAGTACTTCCAAGCACGATGACAGCACTTACCGTGTCCATTTGTCTTTTTAGCCATTGTATCTTGTTCTGGTTCAGAATCAGAATCTGAATCACTACAGGAAGAGGAACTGCTATTGCTGTCTGAATCACTTGAAGACTCGCTCATTTCCTGTCAATTAAAATATTTAAAAATAAACTGTTGTGTGCAAATAAATAACTTACAATTTATATTACAGGAGAAACAGTATTTCAAGGTCCTTAAAGCACAGTGGTCTATGTCCTTGGCTCACAACTGAAGGGCCCGGGTTCAATTCCCGGGCAGGACAGAAATAGTCGGGCACATTTCCTTTCACAATATACTTCTGCTCAGCTGGCTGTTAAACCTGGGTGTTAACACCCAGCCTGCCTGGGTGTTAGACAACTGTTGTGGGTTGCATCCTAGGGAGGGTCAGTAGTTGGCCTAGGGATATGACAATGAAAAACAAAGGCTATCCAAGTGATACAAATGCACCAACCACATCATTATGATAGTGATATGGATGCTACATTATCCAAGCAATGTGGATGCTCCATCCATAATATTGCCTATATTTACATCTCTGTTATGTTTGTTTTTTTATGTACAGTATCACTGCTTCATAAGGGTCCAGGATGAACCAAAACTTGCAGTTGCACACCTTGTACTTACCTAATTGTACTTTCCTTATTGTGCTTGCGGGGGTTGAGCTCTGGCCCTTTGGCCCTGCGTCTCAACTGTCAATCTATCTGTGTATGGAGTCAGCCTCCACCATATCACTTCCTAATGCATTCCATTTGTCTACTACTCTGACACTGAAAAAATTCTTTCTAACGTCTTTATGGCTCATTTAGGCACTCAATTTCCACCTGTGTCCCCTAGTGCATGTGCCCCTTGTGTTAAAAAGTGTCTTTATCTACCCTCTGTCAATGCCTACATTTTGTCAGACTTCCTCAACCTATTGTGGCCAAAATATGTCACCTACTATTTTTTTCCCCCGTGCTCAGGAAACAAATGAACATTTTTAAAAGACAATTTTTTTTTTTTTTTTTTTTTTTTGCACACAGGGGTGTAAAAGTCCTCAGGACCCCTTAGCAGCTTAAGGGTTAGGAAAAGTTATATATATCCCAATAATTTTTTAATGCATTATTCAACAAGAATGAAAGCCCTGTCACTGTTGGATATATATATTGTAGATATTTTCTCAGGTCAGTGAAGTGGCTGTGAAATTAAATAACAAAATGGAATGATTCGCCATCGTGGACAGTAATATGGCAAAATATACGATGCTGTCCTATCTACCAAGCTGTTTTAGCACCAGCCAAAGATACTAAACACTAGAGAAGTGCTTTAGGATGGTGTCAGGTACATCCTTACTTTGAATCACAGCAAGTATGCATTGTTCGTTTTTAGCTAACCTGTCATCCAAAAATGTTAGTACTGTACTTGTAATATCTATGGGGCAAACATACAAAAATGAACCATTACACAAAAAAAAATTGTGTTAATTTTGTAGGCAAAAGGAAGAAGGCAACAACTATACCTTAACTCTCCTAGACCTACTATAGTAAATATGTAATAAATTAGGCTTACGATGGCATATATTAGACCTAAAATTGCTTATTTAAGACTAGGACAGGTTGGGTTAGGTTTGAATAGTTATTGTTCCAGTTTTTGGTGTGCCTTTGGGGGGGGGGGGGGGGGGGGGGCCAACAATACAAAAAAATGTAAAAATACAAGTACATTTTTGTACATTCCACCAAGAGTTGTGATAAGTACTATTATTTTTGGAGGATGGATTGTTTTTGCCAAACATGACTCCTATTTACTCTTCCCATGAAATACCCGAAAAGCATTTGTCACACTATATTACACATATGAAAAGTGCAATTGTTAACCTTTCTATAGTCATAAGAGACTTGAAAATCAAAACCTATGTTACTGCAAATGAATTTAGTCATCTGCACGTTTGGCCTTAAATTAAGTACAGGTACACTTACAAAAATATGTTAATAAACCATATGTAATACAGTATACAACCTGTAAAAGTAACCTATTTAACCATTACACTGAAAGACCAAGTCGGAAAAATTTACCAAAATCAAACACCACTAAAATTCACTAATTTACAAAATAACCTGTAACCATTTGGGCTACAAAGAAGTACTTATGCACTAGATGATAATTAAAATACCTGAAATGCCGTGCATATTAGTGGCTTTAGGCATAGTATATACTGCACTTGCTCTATTGAGAAATCAAACATTTCACTTGTAACTCATTTTGTATGTACTGCAACCACTCGATTATCCGGGATTTGAATATCCGGAAAACGCCCTTATGTGGCCAAAATCGTGACCGGATAAAGTTCTCAACATCCGGCCAAAATGTCCATAGGAGCCGGAAAATCAGGTGTGTACATATGTACTTTTTCCTAAATAAACATTATCATTATCAAAATATTTACAGAATATTGGCTCTAGCAAAACCTTCTTTATGTTTGAAACTTATGTTGATGTCTACCAGGCAGCTATATAACCAACTTTTAATAGAACCTTTCAACTTAAATTATGAAAATATATGAAAAAACTTACCGAGATATGGCACAGAAACTGGAAACAAAACATTAAGACTCCATAAATATCCCCCTAGATATATGTACTGCACGTTAAAATCACAAGTATGTGATGTAACCGAGAAAATATTGCCTGGGGAGTCCAGGGATGTGGGGTTCAATCCCTTCATACAGCCTCAATATTATCTCAAACCTATTTTAATTATAGTAATTGGCAAGAGTCTTACCTTGACAGGATCAGATTCCTCAAGCCCCAACATTGGCATTGATCCTGGAGCTGTGCAGTGATTATTGTTGGGACTTTTGTTTGGAAGAGGAGATCTGGCATGCGGAGATGCAAGATGGGAAGGAGAAGGTCTCGAGAGTGTGTTGGTCGAGCCACGTGAAACGGGATGGGAAGGAGAAGACTTCTGCGGAGGAGAATTTCTACGTGAAGATGATTCTAATGGAGTTGTGGGCCGCTGCGTAGGAATTCGACTGCTGCCATCAGGTCTAGAGGAGAAAAAATGTATGAAAAAAATATACAAAATATTTTTATCAGAACAAATTCAGAATAATTTATTACAAATATTTTCTTCAGTACTGTATCAATCAATAAAACCTATACACACACACACACACTAATGGATAGTAAAATTAGAACATTTAACTAAGAACACATCACCTCGTGGTCTTAACACTAATAGTTTGTGATATACGTTCTAGCACAATCTCTCCAGTGACGTGGTCAATGATGAGGATGCACTCTTTGGCAACAGGCTTATGGTTTCCCTTAAATACAGTTTGGGACGTGCCAGAACCCTCAACATGGGGGACAGTGACCGACACCTGATGATTCCCTTCCACCTCCACTGTTCCCATTTTTTGCTTATCGACACTCGCTGGTTTAAAGTCATCTGAAAATGAGAAATTTAATAGTTGTATAGTTTCTATATATCTATAGTTATATAAATAAATTTATATTAATATAGGACATTAGGCCACACTTAAATCTGAAAGCAAAATAAAAACATTTTTAATAAAGCAGCACAATGCTGTTATCACTGAAGAAGTGAGAAATGGCACTAATCAGTGTTAATTCTCTGCTGCAAGTTGTTTATTTGCTTCCATTTAGACTATGCTTATAAACACCAAGGATACAGAAACTTGGCCCCATCACAATATGCAGTCACACACCAAAGCAAATGGGAGGGTTGAAGGTCCACCCTCCCATTTTCTAGAATTTAAAATTTAACAGAAGTTTTGGAATTTACGGCTTAGGCAGGCAGGCGGTTCCATGGGTCTGGTAGGTTAGCTATGGTTAGCTATGTGCCAACCCTGTGGGTGAAAAAGCATCTACTGTTCTCAGTCCTACATTGTGGCTTGTTGAGCTTGACACTGTTGTTCCTTGTTTGTGTTACATTTGACCTTTTGAAGAAATTGTCCAGATCAACATCCTCCAAATTGTTCAGTATTTTAAACATTTCAGTAAGATCCGCCCTGTTATGCTTAGTTTGCAGCGTTGTTAGCCATGTGGTCCCCTCAACCGTTCCTGATACTTAGTTCACTTAGCTCTGGAATAATTTTTGTTGCATGGTGTTGAACTTTCTCCAGAGCAGCTATGTCCTCCTTAAGATGAAGTCTCCATGCTTGGATACAGTAATCCAAATGGGGCACACCAGAGATTTACACACTTGAATCACTATCGTCTTTTCCTTAAAATCAAAGGTACACTTGATTATTCAAAGTGTTTGGTTAGCTTTTATGACTGCTGCTCCTGCCTGCTGTTTAACGTTCATCGAGTATTGGATTTGGACTCCCAGGTCCTTTTCTTCATCAACCTGCTGTACTGTAATGTTATTAATTTGGTAGTCGTGGCGTGGACCGTTATGCCCCACATGAAGGGTCTAGCATTTGTCGATATTAAAACGCATTTGCCAGTCTTCGAACCATTTGTGGCATTCATGTAGATCTCTCTGCAAGGCTTCAATATCATTATCATTTCCCACTTGACCATACATCATGGTGTAACACTATGTGATGGACTGTATCCACACCAAATTGCTGGCACTCCAGTGACAATGTACTGGAGTAGCACTGTATAAACACCATATAAAACATGCAAGTAGACCTGTGAAAATAATGAATTACTTAGAGAAGAGAGAGAGAGATAGAGTACACTTACACCGTATGGTATGATAGGCACCATCCTTATAGTTCTTGTTGAACGTCTCTCCCAGCTTCAGGTCCTTCTCTTGACCATCCAACCCCAGCTTATCCGCCATAATGGTCAAGCACACTACCACAGGGGGTAAACCAAGGCAAAACCGAAGGAGAAACCCACTATATCTATGGCGAGACTGGTGGTGGAGGTGCCCCGGGTCGCAGGAGACGAGGGGAGGAGGAGGAAGCAGATGTTGGCCGAGTACTGCCCCTTATGTACGCCACACCCCATGGGGACCCTCCTCACATAGACCACACTCACACACCGGTCCCGCTTCTAACCCATGGGGGAACCTGGTGTATCAATGGTGACCCGGTCAACTCTTACACTTTCACACACATACACACATGTACACACATACACACACACGGCCAGTCACAGGCCTCCCCCCCCCCCTCTCTCACTATATTTACATCCTAATATTCCTCTCAAACTTCTATAACAACCCTCAGGTTTAACACTGCATGTCCTCATTTTACTATTTACTCAATCTCTTCTCAATTTGATATATTTTGTGATATAATTATAAAAATTAGTTGTGAACGCGATAGTAAACTGGCGGGGAAATTAAAATATGTAAAAGTTTTCCTTAATTAATTTGAATTAACTCTGTCTATAAAATAATTCATTATATTCTTTATAATAATCATATAATACAGATCAAAATGAAACCCATAACATATATTGAATTGAATTGATAATATATTATGACTGAGGACTCAATAAAGTATGAAATTATTAAATATGTTATTATATATTATAAAATATTTAATATATATATTCTAAAATATGTAATATACTAAGATTAACATCAAGTTGGTCAATAATCAATATTGATTGAAACTAGCAAGATATAGGTTGACATTTAGGGGAGTAAGGTAGGTTACATGGAGTTTTTCTCTTAAACTGGTTGAGAGAGGTACAGTCTTTAACATGATTGGGAAGGTCATTCCACATTCTGGGTCCATTAATTACCAGAGCATTTCTAGTTTGGATAAGTCGCACTCTTGAAATATCAAATAGAAATTTGTTTCTAGTTTGGTGCCCATGGGTTCTGTTACAACAAAACATAATAATAAATAAATTCATAAACTTTATTCATAAAGTACTCAGTAAAGCAGATTTGAGTGCTTCTTCAAGGAAAAATAACCATAGTTTGGACTACCCTATAGCTGTATATCCTATATAGTTAGGTTTATATAACTATAGCAATAGGCTATGCAATAACACCCACCCCCAATACCTCAACCCCACAACTAGGAAATGTATATGTTTATTTCTCAGAACGTTCGGCAATATGTTTATTGTTTGTGATGTGTGTCAATATATGTATGAACACGTTGTACTGAACGGGGTGAGAATAGCTTGAGCTACCTCATCCCTTTGTGTGTATTTTACCTCAATAAACTTATTTCAATTTCAATTTCAAACCCCACAATTTGGTTTCTCCGTGTTTGTTCCTGTATGGTTGGTGTTATGGTGCTCCACAACTGGTCCTGTATGGCCTCCCAGCTGACCAGTATACACAAACTTTTCCCGGGAGAACTTGCTATTACTCTAG
This sequence comes from Procambarus clarkii, assembly GCF_040958095.1. Taxonomy (NCBI): domain Eukaryota; kingdom Metazoa; phylum Arthropoda; class Malacostraca; order Decapoda; family Cambaridae; genus Procambarus; species Procambarus clarkii. The sequence continues at coordinate 18,662,851 of NC_091238.1, forward strand.
TATGTAACCCTTTTTTTATTTAGTTTTTCTGCTTAGTTCATTTATTATATATATCCCGTTGTTGGTAAAACAATGGTATCATAATGAGCACAAAGATTGTAATTCAAGAAAGCTTGTATCTGGACTGTTGGCAGGTTAACTGTAGTTTTGGACAAAATTACAAGCAGGCATTAGAGGTTAGATTCCCAAACTTGTCGACTAAGATTAATAATAATAGTGTTTATTCAGGTAAAAGTACATACATACAAATTGAGTTACAAACAGAATGTTGTAACTGTAGGTAGTAACTTAAGTGATTGTAACCTATCCACCGCTGCCCACTGGATAGGTTACAATCACTTAGTTACTACCCACAGTTAGCAAACTGGGGATATTTAGCTAACACCAGAAGAAGACATGATCGATCATACTAGATACAGCTAGTACAGTATACTATGCCCAAAGCCACTAATACGCACAGTGTTTCGGGCAGGAAGAAAGATTAAGATATCTTTCTCTACAAATGCATAGAGTATGAGGAAACTTGAGTGAAATATACAGTGGATGAAAGGATATAACAAGAGGGGATATTTACAGGGTTCTAAGTATATCAATACAAAATAAAACATAAAATAATGGATACAGATTTAATAAAGTTGGAATCAGAACATGATTCCAACCCATGTCCAAAGTTGGACATGGGTAAAGGCTTGTTTGGAATTAGAGTTTTAGATTTGTGGAATAAATTGCTGGGTAACTTAATCAAGGAGAGATTTTTGGATTATTTCAACTGTAGGTTTGATGTTCTGCACATATGAGTTTTTGGGTACAAATAAGAGTTGCCTGTTATTAGCAAATTCTACAGCTTCCTCTATCTCTTCTTAGCTCACACAGTTTCTTGGACCTACAGCTCTGTATCCTGTCACATAATTTCACACATGAATACAGCATCATAATGTGAGGGTTTTTAATTTCAGAAATGACATCATCTGCCTTAAAGATTCAAACCCTGAGAAGTCTTATCCGAGAGCTGCGTAGGTCTCTTCCAGAACATGAGACGTTGAAACACTCCCCAGCCTTTTCCTATATAATTGACCAGTATCGTCGTAATGCTCTCACTGATCAGCAGTACTGCCGTGAGCAGGAAGAGATGGCCCATCTTGCACAGACTTATGCTACATACTTGGAATCCAGCAGAAAGTAAGTACAGTATTGTAATTACTTTGTATAATATGTAGAATTTGATATGTTTATAATGTAGAGACGTACCAAAAGGAGTAAAGGCTATATAGTATTTGTAGATGATGTTTTGTCTGTAGGGCTTTATCAAACGTATCCGACACACAAAACTAGAGCTTATAAGGGATAAAAATGATTTAGGTGCTAGAAAATGAAATTTGAGAGACATAAGTGATTGTTAAAAATTCATATTTATAAACTTATAATTTAGCAAGAGGAGTAGCAATGTTTAGTTTACCTTGATTCTATTCAATGATGATAGCTTTTTATGACTGCAGAACTCTGTACAGTGTCTCTTGAGGATCCAAAAGTGGTAAGTGGTGTGACAGACCTGAAACACCAGCCAGTACCTGAACCAGGAATGGATAGAACATGCCAGTAGGCATCATGGAGGTCCAGAAATATGAGCCAAGAGTGATTTGAAAACCACCTGATGAACAATAGCTGTGGTGGTCATCCTATAGCGTGCCCACTTGAAAATGTATTCAGAATCTTATAAACCTTGAGACATCATCTGAATCCAACTATATTTCATTTTTCTGATGAGCCCTACACACACGTAACCGACATTCTTCATAAAAACGTTTCCATTTACTGTACAGTATTTAACAACATATTCCCAACTCTTTACATGCTCAACTATCGCCTCTTTTTCATCCCTTCTTTGTCCACAGTCTTCTGTACCTCTTCCATCCACTGGGATTGATTGGTACTGCAACAGTTTTTATTTTTGCAGGTCAGTTCCTGATGGTCCAAATAGTTGGGCATCATTATTTTACTTTGTCCTCATATTCCATCTCTTTAACCTCACATACCTTCCAAATGCTGTATAGCACACCAACTTTCTCCTGATAATCACCTAATAATTTTTGCCTGATGCAGAGGTCAGTGCTGTTTTTAACAGCTAAGAAGTTGTGGGTTTGATTCCCACAGTTGGACAGATTTTGGGCACATTTCATGTTCACCTAGCAGATAAGAAGTACAGTACCTAGTACTGTAGCTAGACAACTGTTATGGGGAATTGCATCCTGGGAGAGATCAATACAATAGTTGGCCTAGTTGGGGGGGCCTATCTACCTGGGGGGGGCTTCAATAAACCTAACAGGCTTCCTGTCCCCAAAAATGGGAAATGATATACCATAGTTTATGTCTGCAATAATGGAAAATATCTTCCTTACAGATATATGGAACTGTACAGTGAATATTACAGTCATGGTGAAAAAACAGTGAAGGAAACTGCTGATATGGTTGGCTTTAAACTTCCCAATGACCCATATAAAGACGTATGAATTATGTGGCATTATTTCAAAATAGAACAAGAATTTTATGCATGTAAATATATGCAAGTTGTTACAGAAACTGTTTATGAATTTTGCTAAATTAAATTGCACATTATGTGGATTTCACAGTAAATATATTACAGTAACAAGATGATAGCCACAAAAATTCTCATTTGTAATTTATACAATATAGATATAAAATTGATTTGCAATGACATTCATTAAAACAAAAAATACTGTTTATAAAAACCATTTGCTTAAATATTTTTATTTCAATACTGTTCTACTCGATGGCGCATATAATGTTTAAAACTAAGTGGAGTGAAAATCAGTACTGTATTAATTATACAATACAGTAATGTATTTTATGCCTATAATATATAAATACTGTTTAGATATCCCCAAATCTCATTACCTGCAATGGTTACGTAAGTACTGTACTGTATTTTTGCAATTTAATAGTGTGTAACCAAGATGCATTCATCAGTACTTTACTGTACTGTACTGTAAATTATTTGTATATATTAATGAGATTTGGTGATGGGTTGCATCCATATTTTATATTATGGATTACAATTTAATCCACCATTAAAAATTTGTCTCAATGAAGACCTAAATCATGATTATGACAAGTCATCCTTTTATGTAATTAATTCAGAAGGAGCAGTTTCTTGATATAAATAAATGTTAAGAATTTAGTTGTACTGTAATAAAATTGCAGTACAGTAATTCATTTGTGTATTTGCTACTCCTATTTCATATTCTGATGATCATCATAATACTTTTTATGTGATTTATTTATTTGGGGGAGTTCAATGTGCAATGAATGTATTATGTATCGGTACAGAGAGAAAACCGTTTATGATACTGAAATTGAAGAATCCTCCTCCCCCCTCCCTCCCCCACCCGCAAATCTTCATAAGTGATGTTGATGTAATAATAATTCAATGTTTAAAATGTTGATATAATGTACAACAAACATTACTCGAACATGCTTTGCCCACCGGGATTTCACTTACTATTCTCATATTTGTTTCTAACACTTGCCCTAGTATTTAAAACTTATTAATCCAATAACTCTTCACCATTTTTATCTTACATTTCAAATCACTCTTACAACTCAGTAAGTCTCTACAAACTGCAAAACCTCATTTTCTTATCTCAAATACCATCTTAATTTTTCTTACATTAATCTCCAACTTTCTACTATTGCATACACTCTAATTTTTATTCACAATTGCCCACAGCACTGAGCAGTGCTGTGGGCACCTTGTTTTGAGGCCTTCAGCGTGTCTCGCCGCTTAGCACACATGGTGGGTGCCATAAGGTATAACACAATGGTTCTGATGGGGTTTTTAACCCTGACTCGTCTAACCTGAGAATTTCCGCAGGTTTCATCAATCGAAAACATCTGGAAGATCGACAGCAAGAACCTCATGCTACCAATTATAAATGACCTAATTGCTGCACAGAGTAAAGGGTTTTGAATCTCCTTTGTATGGATACCATCACACATAAATATAACCCCATCATAATGAGACAGACATTGCAGCCAAATTAGTGTGTAACAAAGATGAAGTTGAATTAGATCTAGGTATCCCATCTCTACTGTCAAAACTATATTATTCCTAATATTCAGGTCTGATATGAAAGAAATTACTGACTCTCAACGACCTGAAATCACTAGTATAAGAAGCTATCATTTGTTCAGATCTGAAACCTATATCTATGGGCAGCACAAAACGTGGACCAGACTGTGCGATACAGTGGTTGCCAGGATCAGGTTGGGTTACCGTTACCTGTGGCAGGTGGCTACAGGTGACGGATCTCCCAATCCTGAGCACTCCAGGTGCAAACTCTGTGAGCAGGAACTGCGGCATGATCTCCCACACTACATCACTGAATGCCCAGTTATTAGACCTTTCAGACCCGTTGGCATGAGGTACCTGGAGCTTTGCAATTACTTTATTCACTCTTGTGTTCTTGAAGATATTCTCATATTACACCCAAAATTTGCCAGTGCAGGCTACTGAGCATATGGCCCTGTATGACTAATCATCCTGCGAGATGGGGACTTTTAGTACCACTGCTACCTTATTCACTCTTGTGCTGATGATATACCTTACCTTGAGGTTACCTTGAGGGGATTTAGGGGCTCAGCGACCCCGCGGCCAGAGACCTCCTCGTTGCTGGCCTGGTCAACCAGGCTGTTGGACGCGGCTGCTCGCAGCCTGACATATGAGTCACAGCCTGGTTGATCACGTATCCTTTGGAGGTGTTTGTCAAGTTCTCTCTTGAACACTGTGAGGGGTCGGCCAGTTATGCCCCTTATGTGCAGTGAAAGCGTGTTGAAAGTCTCGGGCCTCTGATGTTGATAGTGTTCTCTCTCAGAGTACCTGTTGCACCTCTGCTCTTCAACGGGGGTATTCTGCACATCCTGCCATGCCTTATGGTCTCATGTGCTGTTATCCTCATAAGTATCCTCATAAGTATCCTCATAATACTCCCAGAGTCTGTCAGTATAGACTACTTATCACGTGCCTCTGTATGACTAACCATCCTGTGTGATGGGGATTTTTTAGCATCACGTAGTTAGCATTGTGACACACTGTACTCCCCTTCATATAGTCTCGAGCAGCTGCACAAATGCTCATCTACCTAAATGGGTTAATACTAAAACAAAATCGTAAAGTTTAGAGGAAGTTTTCTGAAAAAAACAAGAGTTTATTGGTATAAGAGACAAGATGGAGGATGTTGGAAGAGGGTTGTTTGTTGTTTAAGATTTGCTACTTGGAACAAAAAGTTCTAAGTAGCACGGGCTATGGTGATCCCGTGGAAGAGGGGAAGAAGATGATAGGGTGGGAGAAATGGGAGATGAGAGAAATGAGAGGAAAGAGGAGATATTGTGGGGGAGAGGTGAAGATAAGGAAGAGACAGGAGAGAGAGGGGGAGATTGGAAGAGAGAGTGCGGGAAGGGGGGGGGGAGAGAGAGAGACCCGGGTATAGCCGGGTACCCCATCTATTATAGAATATGAATACAAAGTCTCTCAGATGTTACAGAAAAGTAACTAAAACGTTGTGCATATTGTAGTGGCTATGAGTTATATCCTGTACCTACACATACATACTCCAGTATATCATTCCAATTGTATTTCTTATATAAATAAAATTCACCATTCTCTTTGCCGTGAGACGCTTAGAACGACCTCAACGACCCGTTAGGTCCCAGGTACAAGGGTAAGTGTTCAAGGGTAGAAGGGTAAGTGAGCCAAGGGTACTTTACATCAGCACGCCATATTACACTTAAGTGTTTCAAGGTTTGTTTCAAAAGCTCCTGACTGATATTCCATATATAACTTGGTCAGTATTGCCCGTGTCACAAGCCAGCGTGGGTTGGTACGCCTGCGGACTTTTTTAGTTTACTGCGTCATCACGTGAGTACATAGTTTACCGCGTCACCTAAGTAGAGCGTCCCCAACGTCTCAAGAACCTGTGGTACGAAAGTGTCCTAACCTAACCAACCAGAGGACCCATGAACAGAAAACGGGGACATTATGTCAACTTTGCGAGTCGCTGCCATTTTCTTGTACATCAGTTTTGCGCCTTAGGTAAAGAATACGTCATAATACGGCGTGCTATTAGGAGAACAGGTGCTATAAAGAGAACAGAGAACAGCTATAACACTCCCACCGCTCCTGTGCCAGGTAAGTTACGGGCTCACCATAGCCCGTGCTACTTAGAACTTGTTCTGAGTAACTGGATCTATAACAACAACAACAACAGCTATAACATCCTGGATTATGACACACGATGGCTACCCACATCCGGAAAGTCTTTGAACAAGTCTTTATTTTATTGTGACACTCATTTGGTCATCTGGTTACTTCAAAAATACAATCCCCTTCAGTGTACAGGACCAAGATGCCTGTTGTTGAAGTCTTGAAGGTTTATCGTTTCCTAACGTCCTGGGGACAGGAAGCCTGCTGGGCTTATCTCGGTCGTGCCCCGGGCCCCAACTGATGACCTTTCTGACGCTGTATCCCGGATACCTATTTACGTCTAGAAGGATAGGTGACATTGTTTATGTAATAATCTTTGTTGAGATCTGATAAAGACCTTTTGTGCCCTCTGTAATGCTTTTTGCGCTACCGCTCACAGGATGAGTATGGGGTGCACAATAAAGTAGCCGCGTCCGGCGGCAACAATCAATCAATCTAGATGGAACAGAGGCATTGGAATCGTGGCCAAGTGTGTCCCGCTCGGAGATATAACCTGGGATGCTGGTTAAGAGTGGAAGACTACTGCGCTAGCGAGAGTCATCAATGTGGGGGGAGCGGTAAGCTGTTGTTGATGTTTTAAATTTAGCTACTGTGACGGAAATGTCCATGTAGCACCGGCTACAGTGAGCCCGTAATGTATGTTAAGCGTAGCGGCGTGGTTATTGAGCAGTGGGAGGCACAGCCACCAGCCCTAGCTAGTGTCTTGCCCTGCTCCTCCTGGCGGGAGCGATTGATTGATTGATTGATGAAGATTAAACCACACACAAAAGGTGGCACGGGCATGAATAGCCCGTAACTGGCGAGAGGAGCTAATTCTAGGTCCAGAAAGATGTGTCCCCAACACGTTGGCTAGGACTCTCGTGGTCTCTCACAGGTAAAGATTAATATGTGTAGAAGGAAGGTGCTTAAATATGAGCTCTTGTGCTCTTGCTTAAATATGAGGTCCTGTAGCACAGTGGTCTACGTCCTCAGCTCTCACCCGAGGAACCCCGAGTTCAATTCTCAGGCAGGACAGAAACGCTTCGGCATGTTTCCTTTCACCTGATGTCTCTATTCACTTGTCAGTAAAATAGGTCCCCGGAAATTAGGCAGCTGTTGTGGGTTGCATCCTGGGGGGAAAATCAGTAGTTGGCCTAGGCCTATGTGGGGGGGGGGGGTGACCTCGATAAGCCTAAGTACCACCTGCTTGTCCACGACAACAGGAAATGTCAGAGTTTGTAGCAGATATAATGTTTATCTGAAGTTGTATACAAAGTGTCTAAGGAAGGCAGAGTGTACGCTGGAAGAACCCTCCGTACAGTTGGGAGATGACAGACTTTGGCAGACGAGGAGTCACAATAACGTGGCTGAAGTATGAGTGGGATAGAGCGGTTATAGATAGGAGCTGCCACGTATGGGCCAATAGGCCTTCTGCAGTTACCTTTGTTCTTATGTTCTTAAGTATGTTGACCAATCCACACACTAGAAAATGAAGGGACGACGACATTTCGGTCCGTCCTGGACCATTCTCAAGTCGATTGTCTGATAATCAATCGACTTGAGAATGGTCCAGGACGAACCGAAACGTCGTCGTCCCTTCATTTTCTAGTGTGTGGTCTGGTCAACATGACAGACTTTTGATTTTAATATTTTAACAATGATGCCTTGTATAGTAATATGTTAACAATGATGCCTTGTATAGTAATATGTTAACAATGATGTCTTGTATAGTAATATGTTAACAATGATGCCTTGTATAGTAATATGTTAACAATGATGCCTTGTATAGTAATATGTTAACAATGATGCCTTGTATAGTAATATTTTAACAATGATGCCTTGTATAGTAATATTTTAACAATGATGCCTTGTATAGTAATATGTTAACAATGATGCCTTGTATAGTAATATGTTAACAATGATGTCTTGTCCCAATGATGTCCCCAACCACCTGGACTGGTCGGTGCTTCTTGCTAGGTGGCGGGGTACACCTTCCATCCCTGCTGGTGTAAGTGGTTGGGCTGTCTTGGGCACTCTCCTTTCACTTCCTCTTCATATGCCAGCTCCTTGTTCACTTATCCTTTCCAAGTGGTGAGTAGTCTTACCCGGGACACTTAAGGCTAACTGAATAATCTATGATTTGATCTATTTGATCAGTTTGAGTTTAATTTGATGCAAGTTGAATCACAAAGACGCAATGTACCTATGAAAAAGTAGCGAGGCTATACAATGGGATCGAACCCTCTTCCCTGGAACCCCTCCAAGTGGTGCGTGTGTCTTGCTATTCCAGGAATGAGGGTTCCATCGCATTATACGACTTAGGTGGGAGGGGGGGGGGGCGGATTCCAGCCACTTTATCAATCATGTTTCCCTCTGTCTCACCGTTTCTTCCGATTTAAAGTGAGTCTCAAAGTCCTTCAAGCACTATAAACACCAAAAAAAGGGAAAACATTTTGGGGCAATACAATGGGATCGAAGCCACGTCTGTGGCGTTGCCTGACACCCGCACGACAGACACACCCATAACCTGCAGCTACAAATATCATAACCGGTCCTACTCTCTTGCTCTAAAATATTTTTATAGATGCATCAGGCAAGTGAGATTTCGGGTTGCACCAAGCGAGAATATTATCCAGATTGTGTGAGGTTTATATATGGTATTTTCTTAGTGTGAGAATCATCACACATCACGACTCAACCCAAACTCTGGCCAAGGAATAAGAAGTCAAGCTCTTATATAATTTATTTAAATTCTTGTAAAACTACAAATTATAAGTTAGATTCACCAAGGGTGTTTAAAATTAAAAACGTTTTCATTTAATTATAAATATTTGCCGTGTGGGAATAGACATTTGTATCGGCATCTCTGAGAACCTTGTCATGGAGCTGTGAATGTGGTTACCAGTTCCTGGGGAACAGGAATGAACATAGAGGAACATAACAGGAACGTGTCGACGCTTCGGTTCGTCATGGACGGCCCCTTAGCACGTCGTGAGAGTGAGTGAGTGAGTGAGTGAGTGAGTGAGTGAGTGAGTGAGTGAGTGAGTGAGTGAGTGAGTGAGTTGGGATGCTGTCTGTATGTAAACAGATCAGTCATCTTCTGATTCAGTTCGAGGAGTGGTGTTGACTGGCTGTGTAGCTAGTTTGTTGGAACAGTGATTGTGTTTGAACGGATGCCGTGGGTAAGGAGTGTGCCGGAAGTGATTGTTGATACACTGACCGTGTGTACACAGATTGTTGCGGGAGTGACTGTGGTTGAACAGATTGTTGAAATGCAGACTGTGTGTGTATAGGCTGGTGTGGTAGTTGCTGCTGCAGCTGCTGCTGCTGCTCTGCTGTCAGTTGCTGCTGCTGCTCTGCTGCCAGATGCTGCTGCTGCCCTGCTGCCAGATGCTGCATGTAATTATAATTCTGGTTAAGCTGCTGAAGTTGCAATGAAAGCTGCAACAGTTGGGTTTGCATTATTTGCACACTTTGGTCAAGCCGCTCTTTGACTATTTTCTCAGTGGCAGCGCTGTCTGGCAGCTGCCCTAGTCGACGGTTCATGGCACGAAGGTCGTGGGTGTATTTGACCTTAAATGATCTGAACTGTGCCAACAAGTTATCCTCTTCCAAATTTGCAATGTTCTCGTTTGAGTCATCGAAGTTGCCAAGAAGGATGGCTTCCTGGAGCGTCTCAGAGGGTACGTAGAGCTCGACGTTCTTGTGGGAGGATTTGCGATGTTTGTTGGGCAACACATGGACTACCTGAGGAATCCGGCAACGGCTGCTCATGAAGACTCGTAGCTGACGGGGGAAGCAGCGCAGAACACGAGCGATCAACATGAGCTTCTCATACGACACCAAGTAGGAGGCTTGCTTCGACAACCGCTTGATCTTGCCCTGGCGTTGAAGATCCGGGATGTCATTCACAGCCAAACCAATTAGGAGGTTGGCCATTAAGACGCACACCAGGAAGAGGAACAAGACTAAGAAGAGGCAGCTCATGAGCGGCATCTCGATATCGTCCAGCAAGGCACTGTACTCGATCTCGCCGATCATCATCGTAAGAGTCTTCACTAGGCTGAGCGGGAAACTTCTAAATGCCTCTTTATTATGGAACAAGACCATGAAGCTGATGGAAAAGCCGATAATGAGGCTGAAAAAGGCCGCAATGAACTTGATGATGGACTTTGCGACGCGAGAGAACATGAGGACATAGGTACCAAGGGATGGGAAGCGGCCCAGCAGCATCATGAACTCCACCCAGCAGAAGAAGGCAGAGATGGCAGCCGCGCGACGCAAGAGCGGCACCTCCACCTGGGAATGGCTGTCATGTTCAGATGATGTACTTAATGTCCCATTTTGTATGAAATTGCCAGTTGTGTTTAACTCTTCCGCGGTGTCATTCTCCATAATGTTCGCTTGGAGATCTTCTAGCACTTCTCCCTCGCTGTAGAAAGGAATGATGTGAGAAAACATAACAACAGCAGAGCTCCCAAGGGCTATGATCTTGGTCAGTGTCTCCCACTGTCGTATGTATTTCTTAAAGTTGGCGAACATGATAATCATATCTGGGATGAGAATGAGTAAGAACATTGTGACGTGCAGGACGAAGAAGATAGCGAGGCTGTCTGCGTTATCTCGCCACCTCAGAGAGTTGCCGCCATACGTTATGATAATGAAAGTGGTATGCATCATGAGAAACATAAAATATATTAAGACACTGCAGTAAAAGAAAGGTTTGATCTTGCGCCACTTGATGAAGAGAAAACTCTCTAGAAGTGGGTGCTTGAGGAGTGCTTCAAGGCGCGAGTTCGAGAGGTCGGATATGAGGGAACCCTGTTCACCCTCCTCCTCCAAGGACAATACTGAGTAGTCGAAGGTAACTCTGAAGTCTACCTCGTGTTGTGGGTTATTGGAGAGGCGGATATGGGCGTCAAACAGGCGCCTGAGGAGCTGAGTGGCCGAAGGAAGATGTTCCAGGATGAGGGAACATCTTGAGGTTCCATCTCTATCTACTCGCGTCAAGTGGTCGCCATGATTGAGCAACAACTCGCAACAGTCGATGGATCCACTATGTACAGCATAATGGAAAGGTTCGCGACCCTCCTTGTCTGCTGCCGTGACCAGCTCATTGACGAGGTTGGTGGCCAGAAGGCGCGCGAGGCAAGCCGCGCAGCCCCGGCGGCAGACAGCGTGCAGCACAGACTGCCCGCGGTGGGTCAGCAGTGTAGGGTCTGCTCCCAGGGACAGTAATAGTGCCACTAGTTTTGGCAGTCGATGACGAGCGGCCAAAAAGAGTGGAGATTCCTTCCATTTGTTAGTTGCGTTAACATTGGCTCCGGCCTTGACGAGTTCCTCTACGATCTCATGGACTGTGGACTCTTCGGCTGTGTCACAGTCCATCAGGAGAGCCTTGTGTAGCGCGGTGTTGCCATCATTGTCGCTCACAGTCACCAGTCTGTGATTCAACTTCTCCTGCAGCAGCTGGCGGGTCACCTCATGACTACGGGACATTGCAGCCAAGTGAAGAACGGAACAATTATCACCGTCTCTCAGGGTGAGATCCGCCTGGTGCTGCAGCATCAGCACAACAGAGGCCAGGTCCCCGCGCCTCACCGCGCAGTGTAGCGGCGTCTCCACACGCACTCCCTTGACAGTAAGTGGCGGGTTGCTGACGGTGTTGGGAGAGGCACCATGCTGCAGCAGGAGGGCGACGCCCTGGTGCCAACCCTCGCAGACGGCCAGGTGCAGCGCTGTGTACCCCAGGCCGTTCACCGCTCCTACCTGAAGGTCACACAACGTTACTTACAAAATACACGATGAAATTACAAGAATATGATGCAATGAATATGAATATTGAGGCCGTACAATGGTATCGAACTCGCGTTTCTGGACACCACAGATATACGCACTACGGACATGGTATTACATATACCCCGGGGAGTCCAGGGATGTGGGTTCTCTCCTGTGTACAGCGTTAGTAATTTGTCATGTACAGAATAGTATCCTCTTATCTAACACAAATCAAGACACAGTTAAGCTGTCAACAAAATCAATCTTACCTTGGCGTCATAGTTGAGCAGCTCCGTCAAGATGTGGAGGCGTTGGAGGCTGCAGGCGGCGTGCAGGGGCGAGCACCCGCCGTACCTGGCACCGCTGGCCGCCTCGGGGTCCTCCTTCAGCAGCTCCTGCACCTTCTGTATATCACCCGTCTTGATGGCCTGTCGAGGAAGTGTAAGTCCAGCGTGTACCGATTGTGTATCCACTAGAAATACAGCCTGCATACATATGTATATAATACGCACACTCACTACAGGGTCCAAATAGCCTAAGCTTCTCTATTCTTTTGAAATGTATCTCAATAAACCTGAACACACTGGCTCACCACAAAGATGAGAGGCATGCAGTCGTGGAGGTCAGACTCCTCGACGAGGCTAGCAGGTGGCGGACCTTCCCCTATCCCGGGACAGGTCATGGTCCGGGGTCCATGCCCCGTGGCCCCGGCGTCGCCCTCCTCCAGGCCCGGGAGCAGCGTGCAGCGACCCCGGCAGCTGCCGCCGTTGAGGGTGAGACGGGAGCGAGAATTATCACTCGTGTCTGTACACTCCTCCACAACGCTCCTGGAAATGGGAGATATTATCACGTAAATACATAACAAATAAGGAAACTGCAGTATGTTGTTATTTCCTATTATCCTAAATTGCAGCTCATATTGACCCACACGAGGCAGCTCCTTTTGAACGACCAAAAACACATTTTCTTATCGTCAGATAAGATTCGTGCTAAAATCATTGATATATATATATATATATATATATATATATATATATATATAATATGTGTGTGTTTGTGTGTGTGTAATTACCTAAGTGTAGTTACAGGATGAGAGCTACGCTCGTGGTGTCCCGTCTTCCCAGCACTCTTTGTCATATAACGCTTTGAAACTATATTATATCATATATATAATGTGTGTGTGTGTATACATACTAACCATTACCCGTACCTGTTCTTGAAGAATGGCCGTTTCGAAAATAGGTGTTTCATTATCCTTTTAGAATCGAGCCTCCTGGCCATGCTGGGCGTGGAGTGAGGCGGGTGATGTCAGTGCCCACCACCTCTGGGGCACCACAAGGCTTCGTACAACACCTTTGATCCTGGCATGGACTTCAACACACACTTCACTCTCTAAATTTCCGGGGAATTATTGTATATTCGACTGCCACAACGTATTGAAAAACCCCAGACTAATATTATTTGTATATAATTTAACCTCTTTCACAATCGACTGGTCCAGGACGGACCGAAACGTCGTCGTCCCTTCACCTTCTAGTGTGTGGTCTGGTCAACACTTCTTTCAACGTTAATACTTTAGTGATACATGCACACACTGGTTTCTGTATTGCGAAATTGAAGATAGGTTTGTGTTGGTTAGAGGCAGGAAGCGCAGGATGTGTGTCCACCGTGCCGACTGGCAGCTAACTGGCTGCCTCAAGGAGCCTCCCATTAGTTTTACTCTGAGGGAAGCAATCCGGGCCTTCCCCAGCCTCCTCCTCTTCCGACGACGACGAGACGCCTTCTATTAGGGAAGTCCGTCCTCAGGAAACAATCGACTTGTTGTCATAAAGCACTTTCCTGTTTGTTTGTGTTTGATGTTTCGGGCATATTGGTTCATTATGCTGATATGTGACTTGAGTGAGTAGGTTCTAACTTGAGCCACACACTGTTGCTGATGGCAGTCAGTTAACGTTTCTCATTTGACCAACCCCGCCCACTGTCTGGTTCCACGCGTTCTCAAGACATTTGACCAACCCCGCCCACTGTCTGGTTCCACGGGTTCTCAAGACATTTGACCAACCCCGCCCACTGTCTGGTTCCACGCGTTCTCAAGACATTTGACCAACCCCGCCCACTGTCTGGTTCCACGCGTTCTCAAGACATTTGACCAACCCCGCCCACTGTCTGGTTCCACGCGTTCTCAAGACATATGACCAACGTCCGCCCACTGTCTGGTTCCACGCGTTCTCAAGACATTTGACCAACCCCGCCCAGTAGCAGGCTGGGCACGTCCGCAGACATCCGGGCCGTGCGCTGCGTTAGTTTACATCCGTTCCCAGGAGTACCTGAGGGCGCGGGGTGTAAGAGGGCCTCACACCAGGATATTTCCACGTCTACCAAGAAATATTCCTCCATCAGGAGAGCGTGAGAACTTGCAGGATAAAAGAATTTCATTAATTATTTCAACTTTCCCACGCAACAAATACATCACACATGTTAATGCAGTGCAACGTGTCCTCTCATATAATACGTCACATTATTTACGGACTCGACCCATCCGTTGTTGACGCTTTCTACGCATCAGCTTCGATAGGTTAAGTGGGTTGTTTGGGTTCGTACTTTTCTAGTTAGGCAAAAATGCTGTATTTTTTACGTTTCTGGTTAAGCAAAATCGTTGCATTTTTGTACGGGGTGACAGTTTGGGTGACAGGTGTGTGAAATACAACTTGTTTATAGGAAATAGAAGTATAGGCGGTGGTTAATAATGTGCTGGAGATATAGTCTGGTGTGCGACTTAATACTACACAATGACAGGTTTATAACTAGAGTAGTTAGGTTTACTGTTGTTCTCTTGTTCCTTTGTGGTGTGGAGGAAGGTCAAGTTGACTCACCACGTGTGTGTTGTGTTGTGGTGCTGGCGGGGATATTACTTCTTACACACACACACACATACACACACACCCATCCTGTGATGGGTATATACCCATCCTGTGAGCGGTAGTGAACCCCCATACCCATCCTGTGAGCGGTAGTGAACCCCATACCCATCCTGTGAGCGGTAGTGGGCCCCATACCCATCCTGTGAGCGGTAGTGAACCTCTATACCCATCCTGTGAGCGGTAGTGGACCCACATACCCATCCTGTGAGCGGTAGTGAACCCCTATACCCATCCATAATACCGTGTAACCTACACAAGAAGCGTCACTGTTCAAGAAAATTATTAACGAATCAATCGAATGATTGATAACGGAAGAGCGGACATGACGTCAAAGAAAGGGGCTCGATACAATATATGTATCCTTTTATTTCATTTTCCCCAACACACTCTATTTCTGCATTTGAGGGAAATTATTCAGTCAGAAAACGTATTTGTCCTGAAATGTGAAAAATAACAAGTTTGAGGAAGATAATATCTGTGAACAACACCTGGGAACGGTTTAGTTGGCAACACTGAGCGCTGTGACGTCATCTCGCAGCCTGATGTAACAAGGAAAAATTTATTCCTCTCTTGGCGGGCCTTCCGTGCTGGCTGGGCACAGATTCACGAAACGGTTACGCAAGTACTTATGAACGTGTACATCTTACCTCAATCTTTGACGGCTTTGATTACATTTATTAAACAGTTTACAAGCATGAGACCACCCCAATCAACTGTTGTTATTGTTATAAACAGCCATCCTGGTGCTTCGGAGCTTACTAACTGTTTAATAATTGTAAAGAAAACCGTCAAAGATTGAAAAAAGATGTACAGGTTCGTAAGTGCTTGCTTCATAAATCTGGCCCCAGGTGTTCCGAAGGGTCCACGCTGGGTTCCTAGGGTTTCACATTAGACCCTTTGGATTCCTGCATTAGAAACCTAGGTACTCTAGTGAGACCTCACTAGGGTACCGCTGGTCACCGTGCGACAGAATGAATACACACATTCTCTTGCAAATATAGAGTCAAGAATGGCAGAGTTAATTCCCCCAGGATAAGAATTATTTCACACACGGATAGATATTCCTTATGCTGAGGGATTTATCTTATACTTAACACTATAAACCGCAAAAGTGAAGTATGAGAAGAAGTTTATACTGTAAGTGTAAGTTGTAGCTTATGCTGAGGAGAATACGCTGAAGTTTATGACTGGAGGGTAGAAATAGCCTAAGCTACTCTATCCCTTTGAGTAGCTTAGGCTATTTCTAAAACACTATGTGTTTTATTGTCTCAATAAACGTACTTGAACTTGAAGTTCATGATTATAGATAAGTTATAATCAATTATATATGAATTATGGATTTGTGTAGTGATTTGTAATGGATACACCTAATACAAGAAATACACAAACGTATGGAAGGTGTTACTAAATTTGAAACGGTTTTGAAATCCTCTGCAACAATGGGGGTGGAGCTTTGACAAGCCACTGGCTTCCTATTCCCGTCGAGGCCACTAGAGAGCATGGCCCTCGGGTAAATTCAGGTATTACCGGACATTTAGACAAATTTAGATTTCAAAAGTATACATTAAGACGTTGACTGTGCAATGTAGGTGTTGACGGATGGGGCAAATGTGCTGCAGAAAGACCTATACTGTCTCTGGCACATTTGGGATTGAATTTTGCATAGGCCAGTAGGCCTAGTGCATAGTTTCTTTAGTCTGGCCGTTTCACTTACTTCATCACACAGCTGATCCCCCACCACACAGCTGACTCCTCACCACACAGGGTGAATGGTCTGCGGTATGGGTAGGACATAGGTTGGTCGGGGTCGGTGCTATTGGCCCTAATATGAGGGAGTTGGGCCCCAATAGTGATCCCACCGTTCCACACGATGAAAGGTGACTGGACGAGTCTCTAAAATCCTTCACTAGAACAATGAATTCGGTATTACATTTCTGAGACAGAGATAGGGAGAGAGAATAGAATGAAATAACAAGTGGATAGAGGGAAGGAGAGTGGGGATAAAGAAGAGTAGGGGGATGGCTTGGGAGAGGGGAAGATAGACGCAAATTGGGGAAATAGACCCGGGCACAGCTGGGTACCTCCGTCGCTAGTACTTTTACAAATACATATGCACACTTTGTGGTTACTTTGTGTTGATTTCGGGGATCAACGTCCCTGCGGCCCGGCCTTTGATCGGGCCTCCTGATTGCTGGACTGGTCAACCAGGCTGTTGGACGCGGCTGCTCGCAGCCTGACGTATGAATCACAGCCTGGTTGATCAGGTATCCTTTGGAGGTGTTTATCAAGTTCTCTCTTGAACACTGTGAGGAGTCGGCCAGTTATGCCCCTTATGTGTAGTGGAAGCGTGTTGAACAGTCTCGGGCTTCTGATGTTGATAGAGTTCTCTCTCAGAGTACCTATTGCACCTCTGCTTGTCAACGGAGTATTCTGCACATCCTGCCATGCCTTCTGGACTCATGTGATGTTATTTCTGTGTGCAGGTTTGGGACCAGCTCCTCTACTATTTTTCATATGTAAATTATTATGTATCTATCCCGTCTGCGTTCTAGAGAATACAGATTTTTGCATTTTATTGAGTGAATTCTAGCGGTAAAAGATTTCTGCACGCTCTGTAGGTTAGCAGTTTCTCCAGCTTTGAAAGAGGCTGTCCTTGTGCAACAGTAAAAAAAATGATCTTAATTATTCAGAGATAAGAGTCCCACACCCCCAGCATTTGGTACCCATACCCCACAAGAAGTATGGGTACCCATACCCACAAGAAGTATGGGTACCCATACCCACAAGAAGTATGGGTACCCACAGTTTAAACCCACTGGTATAACTGCCAAGGGCGCCCGAGTCACCACCATTGCAGACAAAGACGCTCCGGACATTACAAGACTCCCCAATTATGACGTTCATCGTGGAGGTGTGTGTGGCTACAGTGGCTGTGAGTCACGTGACCTTGGTGTCTGTGACGTCACCAGGGCGGGTGCATGACCACACACGTGCGCTGAACGTTTTAATTCCTTGTAATGTGTGTGTGTACGTTTTTGCTTTGTAGCTCCTGTTGGTGAATGAGAGGAACTGTGCACCTACCTCATCCCCCTGTCTCTCTCTCTCTCTCTCTCTCTCTCTCTCTCTCTCTCTCTCTCTCTCTCTCTCTCTCTCTCTCTCTCTCTCTCTCTCTCTCTCTCTCTCTCTCTCTCTCTCTCTCTCTCTCTCTCTCTCTCTCTCTCTCTCTCTCTCTCTCTCTCTCTCTCTCTCTCTCTCTCTCTCTCTCTCTCTCTCTCTCTCTCTCTCTCTCTCTCTCTCTCTCTCTCTCTCTCTCTCTCTCTCTCTCTCTCTCTCTCTCTCTCTCTCTCTCTCTCTCTCTCTCTCTCTCTCTCTCTCTCTCTCTCTCTCTCTCTCTCTCTCTCTCTCTCTCTCTCTCTCTCTCTCTCTCTCTCTCTCTCTCTCTCTCTCTCTCTCTCTCTCTCTCTCTCTCTCTCTCTCTCTCTCTCTCTCTCTCTCTCTCTCTCTCTCTCTCTCTCTCTCTCTCTCTCTCTCTCTCTCTCTCTCTCTCTCTCTCTCTCTCTCTCTCTCTCTCTCTCTCTCTCTCTCTCTCTCTCTCTCTCTCTCTCTCTCTCTCTCTCTCTCTCTCTCTCTCTCTCTCTCTCTCTCTCTCTCTCTCTCTCTCTCTCTCTCTCTCTCTCTCTCTCTCTCTCTCTCTCTCTCTCTCTCTCTCTCTCTCTCTCTCTCTCTCTCTCTCTCTCTCTCTCTCTCTCTCTCTCTCTCTCTCTCTCTCTCTCTCTCTCTCTCTCTCTCTCTCTCTCTCTCTCTCTCTCTCTCTCTCTCTCTCTCTCTCTCTCTCTCTCTCTCTCTCTCTCTCTCTCTCTCTCTCTCTCTCTCTCTCTCTCTCTCTCTCTCTCTCTCTCTCTCTCTCTCTCTCTCTCTCTCTCTCTCTCTCTCTCTCTCTCTCTCTCTCTCTCTCTCTCTCTCTCTCTCTCTCTCTCTCTCTCTCTCTCTCTCTCTCTCTCTCTCTCTCTCTCTCTCTCTCTCTCTGTGCTGCAACAGATGCTGGTATTTGTGAATTAATAGTCTCCGTGGTGCAGTGGTAAGACACTCGCCTGGCGTTCCGCGAGCGCTTTGTCATGGGTTCGTATCCTGGCCGGGGAGGATTTACTGGGCGCAAATCCTTAACTGTAGCCTCTGTTTAACTCAACAGTAAAATGTGTACTTGGTTGTAACAACGATTCTTCGCGGCGGGGATCGTATTCCAGGGACCATAGGATTAAGGACTTGCCCGAAACGCTACGCGTACTAGTGGCTGTACAAGAATGTAACAACTCTTGTATATATCTCAAAAAATCTCAAAAAAATTAACGGAAGAATAAGAATATACTTCTTATTCTGAAGAATAAGTCTCCAAGATTAGGTTAGATCACATCCAGTCGGGTCTAACCTATTCTAGATGTGATTTAATCTAACCTTAGAGTCTACTGAATGTGAATTAACTTAATCTTAGTGCCTGCTGGATGTGCTTTAATCTAACCTTAAAGCCTATTTAATGTGAACTAACCTAATCTTAGTGCCTACTGGATGTAATCTAATCTAAAATTAGTGCCTACTGGATATGATCTAATTTAACCTTAGACCCGGCTGGATGTGATCTAACCTAACCTTGGAGACTATATTACCTAACCTAAACTTACCTATCCTAACCTTACCTTGAGACATATATGGTAACAGCCAGGATGAACGGGAAACGATGACCTGGTTGTGTAATTGTAGTGGACAGCAAGCCTACTAGACAGTTGATTGACAATTGAGAGGCGTACCCAATGAGCCGAAGCTCAACCCCCGCAAGCCCATCTAGATGAGTACAACTAGATGAGTACTTATTAAGATATCACTCATGCTGTAATATTGGAGATAATATTTTGTTTCAGGTGGGTAAAGATATTTTAAATATTGAAAAAGAATTTGGAGACCTGTGTCACCATATGGGACTCTTTGTTAATTAAGACAAAATTAAGTTTTAATGTAGGAATCTAAGAATTAGATTCTTAGAATTTTTATATTTAAAAAATTAAGATAATTAAGAATATTTTAGTGTATGTAGTAAAAGTGTTATTATACTATTGTACCCGGATGGATGCTCGCTTGACTGTTTCGTTTGGATGCTCGCTTGACTGTTTCGTTTGGATGCTCGCTTGACTGTTTCGTTTGGATGCTCGCTTGACTGTTTTGTTGTGAGATCAGCTGTGTCGTGCCTGTGTACAGGTTAGTTTATGTTCACTCCTAGTTTAATTTCTATTTGTTCTAGCGTTAGTCATATGTAGTTTGATTATATTATATATCTTAAGCACTGTTAGGCTTTATAAATAATGTATATTATATGGCTTGTGTTTATTGCAGGATGTAACTGTACTGTAATTATTTGTTCAATAAAGCCACATGTCTGGCAATGCTTCTCCTTTACCTCAGTGTAGAAGTCGGAAGCCTATTCTGTTATACTAGAAATAAACGGGAAAATCTAGAAAGAGTAAAACTATATAAATATTTAGGTGTATTGGGTCAATGTTGTAAGAGATTACATCCTATGAAAGCCTTGGCAAGTTGTGGATAGGAAGTGAGTGGGAGTACCTGTACTACGCTTGATATACACAAGTATATTCTCCAATAAGATATACATAATACACAAGTATATAATAATACACAAGAATATACACAAGTGTATTCTCATCAAGTCTCCGTGGTGTAGTGGTAAGACACTCGCCTGGCGTTCAGCGAGCGCTTTGTCCTGGGTTCGTATCCTGGCCGGGGAGGATTTACTGGACGCAAATTAATTATGATATAACTGTAGCCTCTGTTTAACTCAACAGTAAAATGGGTACTTGGTTGTAAAAACGATTCTTCGCGGCGGGGATCGTATTCCAGGGACCTGCCCGAAACCCTACGCGTACTAATGGCTGTACAAGAATGCACAATCGTGCTTGTTTTGGTAAAGGTAGACTTAACTTTGAGAAATTACAACATGAAGCCATGAGAATAATTTTAGGATGCCCTAGAAACGTTATGATTGAGATAGGATGATGGAATTAAACTTTCAGAGTATTGAGGATCGATTTTTTTTTTTTCAGAAAATTTCTACTCATGCCCACGCCACCTCTTGAGTGGCTTAATCTTCATCAATCAATTAACAATGTACATGTTTTACGGTATAACAAGACAGAGAGGATTTATGAGAACTATATTTTCTAAAATTATAAGAATATATTTCATTGTCTAATATAACGCAGAGGTGGTAATTATTCTCTACAAAAGAAAAAGATTATGTACGACACAGGCCATTTCAAGACAATACATGACTGTATAATTAAAAAAGTAACTAAATTAAATGTTGTTTATTGTGATGGCTCAGTAGCCAAGGACGCAAAGGCAGGATGTGGAGTCTTGGTCACTGAGTATACTGACATCGGCATTCTAGATAGGATGCCGATTGGACATCTTTATGGAGTACACTAACATCCGCACCGTGGATGATAGCGTTATCGGACACCGCTTTATTGACAATGTCTCTTCAACGTAGGCTGAAACCAAGCTGTTAGCGGACCTTATGTGAAGTAGTTAAGAATAGTAAAGATGTTTGATATTATTAATAGTAGAGGCGCGGTATATTTATGAAATATTATCAGCATGCAGACCATGAGTCACAATAACGGGGCTGAAGATATGATGACCAGACCACACACTAGAAGGTGAAGAGACGACGACGTTTCAGTCCGTCCTGGACCAAGTAGCACGGGCTATGGTGAGCCCGTAGTGGACTTACCTGGCACAGGAGCGGGGCTGTAAATTATAAAATGGTTGCCAAGTGTCTTATTTTAAGTTAGAATTATGTGAATCCTAATATCGTAAACTAAACCGGGACATTGTTGGTTGTGCTCTGCTTACTTATGCAAATCTCCTCGTGGGAGGAGCGTGCCCGCAAACCCACAACATAACTGTCCCCATTTTCTGCTTGTTACATCTCGTATTAAAATTATCACATCTTGTTATGACGTATTACAATTAATATGATATAACGTATTACAATTAATATGATATAACGTATTAGAACGTTGTTACAACGTTGATTGATAGGTTAAGTAATAATTGTAAATAAGAAGCAATAAGATGCTTATCTTAACATACTAAGAAGGTTAGGTGAGGTCGGTGTTTTCTATGAAGCTTTTCAAGGTAAACTAAAATATTTACAATCAATTAGTATGTCACATATGCACTTATTAAATAACCCAATATTGACAGTAAACAAGTGCGAGAACGGGTTGCAACTTGTTAGGTGTTAACACTTGTTCGAACGCTGCTGCAAGGTCGTAGTTTCAAGGTGTGCTTGGCGGGGCATGGAGGGAGTCACGCAGAGGAGTCTTGCTGTCAGTTCAATCATATCTACAATCAATAGTAAGAGAGGAACTTCGAGTAATATAGCCAATATCGACATCATGTTCACAGAAATTACACCATTTGGGTTTGAGCTGACTGCGCCGACCGCTGCGCTTCTGAGAACGTGCTGATGACGCTATAATCACTTTCCGGCAATCCCAGCCTGTTCTCGCTTTCCCACTCCGTAAAAAATGCAACTGTTCTGTCTAACTAGATACATACAAACTCAAGCAACCCACCTAACCTATCGAGGCCAATGTTTATATAACGTCAATAATACGGTACTTTAATTTGTATTAATGCGTCGTATTTGTAACTGTTTAAATGATAATGTAAAACAAAAAAAAAGAGGGCTACATTTATTTATTACGTGAGAGGACGGACGGGCCTCTACCTCATTTCTTTTTACCTTATGCCGCTGTTCACCTAGCAGTAAAAATAGGTACTTAGGAAGTTAAGCAACTGCTGTGGTGTTGCATCCTGGGGAAGATTAGTAGTTGACTTAGGAGACGGGAGACTTCGATGAGCCGAAGTACAACCGTCCTGTCCCCGACCACAGGAATTATAACAACAGTCAGCTCTTGATTTTGCGGCATAAGATCCAGGATAAGCACTTGCGTATCTGTTAGCTTTGGTACAGTTCTTACAGCTGAACGCTTATCTTTATCTTTGGCCCGAAACGCTGTGTGCTAGTGGCTGTACAAGAATGTAAGTAAGAACTCTTGTGTGTGTGTGTGTATATATATATATATATATATATATATATATATATATATATATATATATATATATATATATATATATATATATATATATATATATATATATATATATATATATATATATTCAATACTGTTAACATTTACAATCATCGCATTTCCCTGCTTTATAATGACAGGAATGGTCTGAGGCACAATCGTGTAAGTTCAGTAGAACTTCGTAAGCTGCGGGATCCAGTAAGTTCAGTAGAACTTCGGTTTCAACTCTTTTTAACCCTGTCGTAGCTTAGTCGATTAAGGCAGTGTCTGGGATGCTCCCGGACGCAGGTTCGAATCCTCGTCACGGCCCTTGTGGATTTGTTCAGGAATGGTCTGGATCACGTCTTCACCACTACTGATGGTGCAGATGAGAGGCACCTCTCATCTGCACCATGCGCATGAGAAATGCATGGTAAACAATGCATTTCAAAATTAATATTATGAACAAATATTACACCACGGCCTGGAGTGTTTCAAGCGTAGGTTATACATATACGAATGAGTTTTGGTGGATATAAATAGGAGCTGTCTTTCTTGGGGCTAATAGGAGCTGCCTTGTATGGATCAACAGGAGCTGCCTCGTATTGGCCAATAGGCATTCTATAGTTTCGTTTATTCTTAGATACTAAAAACATGATAGTCTCATATAACTAACCTGTTTTGGCATTCTTTGTTGCGATGCGCAGATGTTCGTAATGCGGGACCCCACAAGTAAATTTCGAAATCAAATTAATTTTCTGATAATTTCTCAGTGTATTATGCAAACTGTAGAATTAATACTCCGTCTCAACTGGTTTCCCCGGGCAAACGACGTCGACGTAACATTGAATCAACGTTGATTTAACGAATATGCCAAGAGTAACGTTCATTCATCGTTACTTTTAGCATATTCTGATCCAGTATGGGAATGTGGGGAGGCGCCGAGCTGGCCGGCTGCCGCCCCGTCACAGGCGGGAAGCCTTGCCTCCACATGTTTTAAACATCAGCGCCAGAGATAACGCTGTGTATATATTCCTGTTGTCGAGGAAAGGAAGCCCCGACAACAGGAATATATACGGTCAGCTGACGCCATAAACACAACAACGATCAGCTGACGCCATATACACAACAACGGTCAGTTGACGCCATAAACACAACAACGGTCAGCTGACGCCATAAACACAACAACGATCAGCTGACGCCATAAACACAACAACGATCAGCTGACGCCATAAACACAACAACGGTCAGCTGACGCCATAAACACAACAACGGTCAGCTGACGCCATATACACAACAACGGTCAGTTGACGCCATAAACACAACAACGGTCAGCTGACGCCATAAACACAACAACGGTCAGCTGACGCCATAAACACAACAACGGTCAGCTGACGCCATAAACACAACAACGGTCAGTTGACGCCATAAACACAACAACGGTCAGTTGACGCCATAAACACAGCAAAGGTCAGTTGACGCCATAAACACAACAACGGTCAGCTGACGCCATAAACACAACAACGGTCAGCTGACGCCATAAACACAGCAAAGGTCAGTTGACGCCATAAACACAACAACGGTCAGCTGACGCCATAAACACATCAACGGTCAGTTGACGCCATAAACACAGCAAAGGTCAGTTGACGCCATAAACACAACAACGGTCAGCTGACGCCATAAACACAACAACGGTCAGTTGACGCCATAAACACAGCAAAGGTCAGTTGACGCCATAAACACAACAACGGTCAGCTGACGCCATAAACACATCAACGGTCAGTTGACGCCATAAACACAGCAAAGGTCAGTTGACGCCATAAACACAACAACGGTCAGCTGACGCCATAAACACAACAACGGTCAGCTGACGCCATAAACACAACAACGGTCAGCTGACGCCATAAACACAACAACGGTCAGCTGACGCCATAAACACAACAACGGTCAGCTGACGCCATAAACACAACAACGGTCAGCTGACGCCATAAACACAACAACGGTCAGCTGACGCCATAAACACAACAACGATCAGCTGACGCCATAAACACAACAACGATCAGCTGACGCCATAAACACAACAACGATCAGCTGACGCCATAAACACAACAACGATCAGCTGACGCCATAAACACAACAACGGTCTTATTATTTTAATATATATTTTTTTAAATTTATACAATTGAATCACTACCTTTTTTTCTAATAATATTCACATCTATGTCATTGATATATACGACAAAAAAGAGTTGGTCATAAGATGAAACTTTGAGGTATTCTATTCACCACATTTTTCCAGTCAGTGATTTCATGTCCATTTCGGACGTCCCTTTGCTTCCTTTGTTTTTACGATTATTTATGCAGTCTTAAGGAAAAAACAAAGATGATATACAACGCAGATTGGCGTATATTTGTGTTGCGAAATTATGGGACCTTTTAGAAGAAGTCATCTGATAACAATATTTAGTTTGGATGGTCGAGGCCTGGTCGACGACCGGGCCGCGGGGACGGTAATCCCCGGAAGCACCTCAAGGTAACCTCACGGTAGGTTTAAGGCCTATCAACCTCTTCAGGAGTGTTTTGGTGCTCTAGTGGCTTTCTTATGGGCGCTTCAGTGCTTTTGTGTTGGGCTACTAAGGTAGGTTACTGACCAATCAACAAGTATACTTTAATTTTCAACATTGTTTGGGGACTTAAGTATTCACATCGATGTTCCTAAGAACAGTTTTAATATATGTAAGTGGCTGTCAGGTGAATTGAGGACAAAAAACATACCCCTGGCAGGGTGAGACGTATGGAAAAGTTTCCTTACACCTATTGCCTCTGTTCACCCAGCAGTGATTAGGAACCTGGGTGTTAGTCGACTGTTGTGGTTGGCATCGTGGGAAATGGCTGCATACATCCCAGGTATACTCGAATTTCCCACAGACGCCGCAAGACACAGCGCCAGGAAAATAGCCACATGGCTACACATGAAATATGCCGAAAAGCAAAGAAACTAGAGCCCCCAGGGCCACTGCAGAGAGTGGGCCTCAAGGTCCCAGAGTCCAGAAAAAAGGGTTCACGCCCGAAGTTAAAGATTGTGTTGAGGTTCCAAACAAAAGTAACTAAATTGTCATATTGCTTTAGTTATACCAAGTCAAGCTACGTTTTCTGAAAACAAGTTCTTCTCAAGCTAGAAAGAACGGAGCTTTCTGGGGTAACTAAATAATAACAATGATGCCATTTTATTCGTGACAATAATGACAATTCTTCCGTTTTGTCGGGGGACAGCAAGCCTGTGAATATATATATATATTCTTCCTAACATTATCAAAGGCAGAGTTCGAATGGTAATTGTGGTGACCTTTCTAGGGATGGTAATTGAATATTAATTATCGTTTAATTATGTTATAAAAGACAAAAAAAAAAGAAACAAACACATGGTGCTACTAAAGAGTGTGCTTTTTTTGTTTCATAATACAAAGACATTAAACAGCATGACATCATTCGCCATCTTGTTCGTCCCTGCGGCTTTGTTTTTGTGTAAACACACACAAACACAGCTGGCAATGGTAAACAAGCACACAGCTGACAATGGTAAGCACGCACACAGCTGACAATTGTAAACATGCACACAGCTGACAGTTGTAAACAAGCACACAGCTGACAATTGTAAACATGCACACAGCTGACAGTTGTAAACAAGCACACAGCTGACAATTGTAAACATGCACACAGCTGACAGTTGTAAACAAGCACACAGCTGACAATTGTAAACATGCACACAGCTGACAGTTGTAAACAAGCACACAGCTGACAATGGTAAGCACGCACACAGCTGACAATTGTAAACATGCACACAGCTGACAGTTGTAAACAAGCACACAGCTGACAATTGTAAACAAGCACACAGCTGACAATTGTAAACATGCACACAGCTGACAATTGTAAACAAGCACACAGCTGACAATTGTAAACAAGCACACAGCTGACAATTGTAAACATGCACACAGCTGACAGTTGTAAACAAGCACACAGCTGACAGTTGTAAACATGCACACAGCTGACAATTGTAAACATGCACACAGCTGACAGTTGTAAACATGCACACAGCTGACAATTGTAAACAAGCACACAGCTGACAATTGTAAACAAGCACACAGCTGACAGTTGTAAACATGCACACAGCTGACAGTTGTAAACAAGCACACAGCTGACAGTTGTAAACAAGCACACAGCTGACAATGGTAAACAAGCACACAGCTGACAATGGTAAACAAGCACACAGCTGACAATGGTAAACAAGCACACAGCTGACAATGGTAAACAAGCACACAGCTGACAATGGTAAACAAGCACACAGCTGACAATGGTAAACAAGCACACAGCTGACAATTGTAAACAAGCACACAGCTGACAGTTGTAAACAAGCACACAGCTGACAATTGTATACACGCACACAGCTGACAATTGTATACACGCACACAGCTGACAATTTTTATCTTCTTGATGTTATCTTGAGATGATTTTCGGGGCTTAGCGTCCCCGCGGCCCGGTCCTCGCCAAGGCCTCCTTTTTGTTACACACCCCCAAAGGAAGCTGCCCGTGGCAGCTGTCTAACTCCCAGGTACCTATTTACTGCTAGGTAACAGTGGCATCAGGGTGAAAGAAACACTGCCCATTTGTTTCTGCCTCCACCAGGGGTCGAACCCGGAACAGGGAGGTCTCCCAGGCTGTGGGAAGAGCAGGAAGGTCTCCCAGGCTGTGGGAGGTTCAGAGAGGTCTCCCAGGCTGTGGGAGGTCCAGGGAGGTCTCCCAGGCTGTGGGAGGTACAGGGAGGTCTCCCAGGCTGTGGGAGGTCCAGGGAGGTCTCCCAGGCTGTAGGAGGTACAGGGAGGTCTCCCAGGCTGTGGGAGGTACAGGGAGGTCTCCCAGGCTGTGGGAGGTCCAGGGAGGTCTCCCAGGCTGTGGGAAGAGCAGGGAGGTCTCCCAGGCTGTGGGAGGTACAGGGAGGTCTCCCAGGCTGTGGGAAGAGCAGGGAGGTCTCCCAGGCTGTGGGAGGTTCAGAGAGGTCTCCCAGGCTGTGGGAGGTCCAGGGAGGTCTCCCAGGCTGTAGGAGGTACAGGGAGGTCTCCCAGGCTGTGGGAGGTACAGGGAGGTCTCCCAGGCTGTGGGAGGTCCAGGGAGGTCTCCCAGGCTGTGGGAGGAGCAGAGAGGTCTCCCAGGCTGTGGGAGGTACAGGGAGGTACCTCCCAGGCTGTGGGAGGTACCTCCCAGGCTGTGGGAGGTACAGGGAGGTACCTCCCAGGCTGTGGGAGGAGCAATGGGAGCCGTGAGAGGCATCAAGTGCCGGACCCACACACTTATACACTGCGAGCTGTGAGAGGCAAGACTGTATTCATTCCCCTCAAGGGATCATATTCCTCCTCCTTCTCCCTCTCTTCAATGACCAGACGGAAACACACACACACACACACACACACACACACACACACACACACACACACACACACACACACACACACACACACACTGTGTGTCTTTATCTACTTGACTGTGCTGTTGGTCTGTGGATCTGTGTATCTCTCTCTCTCTTAGTCTTTCCTGTGTCTCAACCTCCTAATGGGAACGATAGCAATTCAATCAACACAGACCCAAGATTTTGTCAACACTCTCTAAATATAAGATAGCATAACTTTCGGACCTCTCAAAGTGTTCAGAAGGGAACTTGATGAACACCCTTCAATGGTTCCTGATCATCCTGGGTGTAGTTCGTGAGTCAGAGTCTACATAACAGCCTCGTTGAGCGGACCGCCAATCAGGAGGTCTGATCAGGGACATGAAGGGACCCTCTCTGTAGCTCTCAAGTGCTACACGTAAGAATAAGTGGCAGAACAATGTGTGAACCCAAACAGCGGGGATCACGTGACACAGGGTGACGAAGGGTGATACAGGGTGACATAGGGTGATACAGGGTGACATAGGGTGATACAGGGTGACACAGGGTGACATAGGGTGATACAGGGTGACAGGGTGACACAGGGTGATACAGGGTGACATAGGGTGATACAGGGTGACAGGGTGACACAGGGTGATACAGGGTGACATAGGGTGACACAGGGTGATACAGGGTGACACAGGGGGACACAGGGGGGAGGCCTGGCAGTCTCGATTCTGTTTGTGTGTACTCACCTAGTTGTGTTTGTGGGGTTGAGCTTCGGCTCTTTTGTCCCGCCTCTCGACCGTCAATCAACAGGTGTACAGGTTCCTGAGCCTATTGGGCTCTATCATATCTACATTTGAAACTGCGTATGGAGTCAGCCTCCACCACATCACTGCCTAATGCATTCCACCTGTTAACCACTCTGACACTAAAAAAGTTCTTCCTAATATCTCTGTGGCTCATTGGCCACTCAATTTCCACCTGTGTCCTCTAGTGCGTGTGCCCCTTGTGTTAAATAGGCTGTCTTTATCTACCCTATTAATTCCTTTGAGTATCTTGTATGTGGTGATTATGTCCCCCTCTGACTCTTCTGTCTTCCAGCGACGTGAGGTTTAATTCCCGTAGTCTCTCCTCGTAGCTCATACCTCTCAGCTCGGGTACTAGTCTGGTGGCAAACCTTTGAACCTTTTCCAGTTTAGTCTTATGCTTGACTAGATATGGACTCCATGCTGGGGCTGCATACTCCATTATTGGTCTGATATAGGTGGTATACAAAGTTTTGAATGATTCCTTACACAAGTTTCTAAAGGACGTTATTATGTTGGCCAACCGGGCATATGCCGCTGATGTTATCCTCCTGATATGAGCTTCAGAGGACAGGTCTGGCGTGATATCAACCCCCAGGTCTTTCTCTCTCTCTGACTCTTGAAGTATTTCATCTCCCAAATAATACCTTATATCTGGTCTCCTGCTCCCTACACCTATCTTCATTACATTACATATGCTTGGGTTAAACTCTAACAACCATTTGTTCGCCCATTTCTCCCAGGCTGCGGACACTGGATGTGTTCGGATGGACGGACACACACACACACACACACACACACACACACACACACACACACACACACACACACACACACACACACACACACACACACACTACTGTGTGCGTGCGTGCGTGCGTGCGTGTGTGACTGCTGCGGTCATTAGTCAGGGCCCATCTCCGTGTGTGTGTGTGTTGAGCGGTCTGTTGCAGAGGGTAGAGCAGGACGGTATTCTACCCCCTCCCCCCCACAGTAAACACTATCCCCCCACCTCTCTCTCTCTAGTGTTCTCCCCCCAACCTCTCCCACCTAAAACCCCTTCCCTCCCTCCCTCCCTCCCACCCCCACTTACCCACCACAGCTCCTGCCCATCTTTGTTAGGGAAGTTGCAAGATCACTCTGCAGGGTAAATGGCCCACGCTGATGCAGACTCCTGTCTGCAGCCTGCTCACGCTACCTCTGGGCCTCTCCTGCTTACCTCTCACCTGACTACGGGGGAGTGAGGCTATAGGTCTGTACTCCGCCTACTGGCGCCCTCAAGGGCTAGGTGGTGTAGTGGTGGAGTAGTGTGTCACCCTTGAGAGCCAGGTGGTGTAGGGTTATCTTCTTGAGGTTATCTTGAGATGATTTCGGGGCTTTAGTGTCCCCGCGGCCCGGTCCTCGACCAGGCCTCCACCCCCCCAGGAAGCAGCCCGTGACAGCTGACTAACTGCCAGGTACCTATTTTACTGCTAGGTAACAGGGGCATAGGGTCAAAGAAACTTTGCCCATTGTTTCTCGCCGGCGCCTGGGATCGAACCCGGGACCACAGGATCACAAGTCCAGCGTGCTGTCCGCTTGGCCGACCGGCTCCCTAGGTATATAGGGTAGGTATATCTATAACTCCCCACTTCACCCAATACTTTACGGGCTATTCATGCCCGTGTCGCCTCTTGGGTGGCTTAATCTTTATCAACTTATCACCCAACACACACACACTTCAGTGTACAGGTGTAGTCTCTGATGGGTGACGGCCGATCAAATTAAAAACCACAACACTCTAAGAGTGACTTCTGTTAGACTGTGAAGCGGGGCCCAAGAGCCACAGTTCATCCCCCAGGAAATCCAACTAGGTGAGTGCCGCACCATCCAAGGCAGGTGACCTCTGGTTTGTTTACCCGCGCCAACTGCACCGAACTCTTCCACTTCCCCCTCCCACTGCCCCTCCTCTTCTGTCCACTAGCACTGTTTTCGGCCTCAAGGTGTTGAGTAGCTCTCGGCAACACAACAACCCAGCGGGTTTTCTTCCTATTGGGGAGTGTTGTACATGCTGCTATGGCGGTGTGTCCACTCACAAGATGAGTGGCGCTGCCCAATACTGTCACTATGGCGGTGTGTCCACTCACAGGATGAGTGGCGCTGCCCAATACTGTCACTATGGCGGTGTGTCCACTCACAGGATGAGTGGCGCTGCCCAATACTGTCACTATGGCGGTGTGTCCACTCACAAGATGAGTGGCGCTGCCCAATACTGTCACTATGGCGGTGTGTCCACTCACAGGATGAGTGGCGCTGCCCAATACTGTCACTATGGCGGTGTGTCCACTCACAGGATGAGTGGCGCTGCCCAATACTGTCACTATGGCGGTGTGTCCACTCACAGGATGAGTGGCGCTGCCCAATACTGTCACTATGGCGGTGTGTCCACTCACAGGATGAGTGGCGCTGCCCAATACTGTCACTATGGCGGTGTGTCCACTCACAGGATGAGTGGCGCTGCCCAATACTGTCACTATGGCGGTGTGTCCACTCACAAGATGAGTGGCGCTGCCCAATACTGTCACTATGGCGGTGTGTCCACTCAGGATGAGTGACGCTGCCCAATACTGTCACTATGGCGGTGTGTCCACTCACAAGATGAGTGGCGCTGCCCAATACTGTCACTATGGCGGTGTGTCCACTCACAGGATGAGTGGCGCTGCCCAATACTGTCACTATGGCGGTGTGTCCACTCACAGGATGAGTGGCGCTGCCCAATACTGTCACTATGGCGGTGTGTCCACTCACAGGATGAGTGGCGCTGCCCAATACTGTCACTATGGCGGTGTGTCCACTCACAAGATGAGTGGCGCTGCCCAATACTGTCACTATGGCGGTGTGTCCACTCACAAGATGAGTGGCGCTGCCCAATACTGTCACTATGGCGGTGTGTCCACTCACAGGATGAGTGGCGCTGCCCAATACTGTCACTATGGCGGTGTGTCCACTCACAGGATGAGTGGCGCTGCCCAATACTGTCACTATGGCGGTGTGTCCACTCACAACATGAGTGGCGCTGCCCAATACTGTCACTATGGCGGTGTGTCCACTCACAAGATGAGTGGCGCTGCCCAATACTGTCACTATGGCGGTGTGTCCACTCACAGGATGAGTGGCGCTGCCCAATACTGTCACTATGGCGGTGTGTCCACTCACAAGATGAGTGGCGCTGCCCAATACTGTCACTATGGCGGTGTGTCCACTCACAAGATGAGTGGCGCTGCCCAATACTGTCACTATGGCGGTGTGTCCACTCACAAGATGAGTGGCGCTGCCCAATACTGTCACTATGGCGGTGTGTCCACTCACAGGATGAGTGGCGCTGCCCAATACTGTCACTATGGCGGTGTGTCCACTCACAGGATGAGTGGCGCTGCCCAATACTGTCACTATGGCGGTGTGTCCACTCACAGGATGAGTGGCGCTGCCCAATACTGTCACTATGGCGGTGTGTCCACTCACAAGATGAGTGGCGCTGCCCAATACTGTCACTATGGCGGTGTGTCCACTCAGGATGAGTGACGCTGCCCAATACTGTCACTATGGCGGTGTGTCCACTCACAAGATGAGTGGCGCTGCCCAATACTGTCACTATGGCGGTGTGTCCACTCACAGGATGAGTGGCGCTGCCCAATACTGTCACTATGGCGGTGTGTCCACTCACAGGATGAGTGGCGCTGCCCAATACTGTCACTATGGCGGTGTGTCCACTCACAAGATGAGTGGCGCTGCCCAATACTGTCACTATGGCGGTGTGTCCACTCACAGGATGAGTGGCGCTGCCCAATACTGTCACTATGGCGGTGTGTCCACTCACAGGATGAGTGACGCTGCCCAATACTGTCACTATGGCGGTGTGTCCACTCACAGGATGAGTGGCGCTGCCCAATACTGTCACTATGGCGGTGTGTCCACTCACAGGATGAGTGGCGCTGCCCAATACTGTCACTATGGCGGTGTGTCCACTCAGGATGAGTGACGCTGCCCAATACTGTCACTATGGCGGTGTGTCCACTCACAAGATGAGTGACGCTGCCCAATACTGTCACTATGGCGGTGTGTCCACTCACAGGATGAGTGGCGCTGCCCAATACTGTCACTATGGCGGTGTGTCCACTCACAGGATGAGTGGCGCTGCCCAATACTGTCACTATGGCGGTGTGTCCACTCACAGGATGAGTGGCGCTGCCCAATACTGTCACTATGGCGGTGTGTCCACTCACAAGATGAGTGGCGCTGCCCAATACTGTCACTATGGCGGTGTGTCCACTCACAGGATGAGTGACGCTGCCCAATACTGTCACTATGGCGGTGTGTCCACTCACAGGATGAGTGGCGCTGCCCAATACTGTCACTATGGCGGTGTGTCCACTCACAGGATGAGTGACGCTGCCCAATACTGTCACTATGGCGGTGTGTCCACTCACAGGATGAGTGGCGCTGCCCAATACTGTCACTATGGCGGTGTGTCCACTCACAGGATGAGTGGCGCTGCCCAATACTGTCACTATGGCGGTGTGTCCACTCACAGGATGAGTGGCGCTGCCCAATACTGTCACT
This sequence comes from Procambarus clarkii, assembly GCF_040958095.1. Classification (NCBI taxonomy): domain Eukaryota; kingdom Metazoa; phylum Arthropoda; class Malacostraca; order Decapoda; family Cambaridae; genus Procambarus; species Procambarus clarkii. Next base: position 18,696,783 of record NC_091238.1, read on the forward strand.
ATGGCGGTGTGTCCACTCACAAGATGAGTGGCGCTGCCCAATACTGTCACTATGGCGGTGTGTCCACTCACAAGATGAGTGGCGCTGCCCAATACTGTCACTATGGCGGTGTGTCCACTCACAAGATGAGTGGCGCTGCCCAATACTGTCACTATGGCGGTGTGTCCACTCACAGGATGAGTGGCGCTGCCCAATACTGTCACTATGGCGGTGTGTCCACTCACAGGATGAGCGGCGCTGCCCAATACTGTCACTATGGCGGTGTGTCCACTCACAGGATGAGTGGCGCTGCCCAATACTGTCACTATGGCGGTGTGTCCACTCACAGGATGAGTGGCGCTGCCCAATACTGTCACTATGGCGGTGTGTCCACTCACAGGATGAGCGGCGCTGCCCAATACTGTCACTATGGCGGTGTGTCCACTCACAGGATGAGTGGCGCTGCCCAATACTGTCACTATGGCGGTGTGTCCACTCACAAGATGAGTGGCGCTGCCCAATACTGTCACTATGGCGGTGTGTCCACTCACAGGATGAGCGGCGCTGCCCAATACTGTCACTATGGCGGTGTGTCCACTCACAGGATGAGCGGCGCTGCCCAATACTGTCACTATGGCGGTGTGTCCACTCACAGGATGAGCGGCGCTGCCCAATACTGTCACTATGGCGGTGTGTCCACTCACAGGATGAGTGGCGCTGCCCAATACTGTCACTATGGCGGTGTGTCCACTCACAGGATGAGCGGCGCTGCCCAATACTGTCACTATGGCAGTGTGTCCACTCACAGGATGAGTGGCGCTGCCCAATACTGTCACTATGGCGGTGTGTCCACTCACAGGATGAGTGGCGCTGCCCAATACTGTCACTATGGCGGTGTGTCCACTCACAGGATGAGTGGCGCTGCCCAATACTGTCACTATGGCGGTGTGTCCACTCACAGGATGAGCGGCGCTGCCCAATACTGTCACTATGGCGGTGTGTCCACTCACAGGATGAGTGGCGCTGCCCAATACTGTCACTATGGCGGTGTGTTCACTCACAGGATGAGTGGCGCTGCCCAATACTGTCACTATGGCGGTGTGTCCACTCACAGGATGAGCGGCGCTGCCCAATACTGTCACTATGGCGGTGTGTCCACTCACAGGATGAGCGGCGCTGCCCAATACTGTCACTATGGCGGTGTGTCCACTCACAGGATGAGTGGCGCTGCCCAATACTGTCACTATGGCGGTGTGTTCACTCACAGGATGAGTGGCGCTGCCCAATACTGTCACTATGGCGGTGTGTTCACTCACAGGATGAGTGGCGCTGCCCAATACTGTCACTATGGCGGTGTGTCCACTCACAGGATGAGCGGCGCTGCCCAATACTGTCACTATGGCGGTGTGTCCACTCACAGGATGAGCGGCGCTGCCCAATACTGTCACTATGGCGGTGTGTCCACTCACAGGATGAGTGGCGCTGCCCAATACTGTCACTATGGCGGTGTGTCCACTCACAAGATGAGTGGCGCTGCCCAATACTGTCACTATGGCGGTGTGTCCACTCACAGGATGAGTGGCGCTGCCCAATACTGTCACTATGGCGGTGTGTCCACTCACAGGATGAGTGGCGCTGCCCAATACTGTCACTATGGCGGTGTGTCCACTCACAGGATGAGTGGCGCTGCCCAATACTGTCACTATGGCGGTGTGTCCACTCACAGGATGAGTGGCGCTGCCCAATACTGTCACTATGGCGGTGTGTCCACTCACAGGATGAGTGATGCTGCCCAATACTGTCACTATGGCGGTGTGTCCACTCACAGGATGAGTGATGCTGCCCAATACTGTCACTATGGCGGTGTGTTCACTCACAGGATGAGTGGCGCTGCCCAATACTGTCACTATGGCGGTGTGTTCACTCACAGGATGAGTGGCGCTGCCCAATACTGTCACTATGGCGGTGTGTCCACTCACAGGATGAGCGGCGCTGCCCAATACTGTCACTATGGCGGTGTGTCCACTCACAGGATGAGTGGCGCTGCCCAATACTGTCACTATGGCGGTGTGTCCACTCACAGGATGAGTGGCGCTGCCCAATACTGTCACTATGGCGGTGTGTCCACTCACAGGATGAGTGGCGCTGCCCAATACTGTCACTATGGCGGTGTGTCCACTCACAGGATGAGTGGCGCTGCCCAATACTGTCACTATGGCGGTGTGTCCACTCACAACATAAGTGGCGCTGCCCAATACTGTCACTATGGCGGTGTGTCCACTCACAGGATGAGTGGCGCTGCCCAATACTGTCACTATGGCGGTGTGTCCACTCACAGGATGAGTGGCGCTGCCCAATACTGTCACTATGGCGGTGTGTCCACTCACAGGATGAGTGGCGCTGCCCAATACTGTCACTATGGCGGTGTGTCCACTCACAACATAAGTGGCGCTGCCCAATACTGTCACTATGGCGGTGTGTCCACTCACAGGATGAGCGGCGCTGCCCAATACTGTCACTATGGCGGTGTGTCCACTCACAGGATGAGCGGCGCTGCCCAATACTGTCACTATGGCGGTGTGTCCACTCTCAGGATGAGTGGCGCTGCCCAATACTGTCACTATGGCGGTGTGTCCACTCACAGGATGAGTGGCGCTGCCCAATACTGTCACTATGGCGGTGTGTCCACTCACAGGATGAGTGGCGCTGCCCAATACTGTCACTATGGCGGTGTGTACACTCACAGGATGAGTGGCGCTGCCCAATACTGTCACTATGGCGGTGTGTCCACTCACAGGATGAGCGGCGCTGCCCAATACTGTCACTATGGCGGTGTGTCCACTCACAGGATGAGTGACGCTGCCCAATACTGTCACTATGGCGGTGTGTCCACTCACAGGATGAGTGATGCTGCCCAATACTGTCACTATGGCGGTGTGTCCACTCACAGGATGAGTGGCGCTGCCCAATACTGTCACTATGGCGGTGTGTCCACTCACAAGATGAGTGGCGTTGCCCAATACTGTCACTATGGCGGTGTGTCCACTCACAGGATGAGTGGCGCTGCCCAATACTGTCACTATGGCGGTGTGTCCACTCACAGGATGAGTGACGCTGCCCAATACTGTCACTATGGCGGTGTGTCCACTCACAGGATGAGTGACGCTGCCCAATACTGTCACTATGGCGGTGTGTCCACTCACAGGATGAGTGATGCTGCCCAATACTATCACTATGGCGGTGTGTCCACTCACAGGATGAGCGGCGCTGCCCAATACTGTCACTATGGCGGTGTGTCCACTCACAAGATGAGTGGCGCTGCCCAATACTGTCACTATGGCGGTGTGTCCACTCACAAGATGAGTGGCGCTGCCCAATACTGTCACTATGGCGGTGTGTCCACTCACAGGATGAGTGGCGCTGCCCAATACTGTCACTATGGCGGTGTGTCCACTCACAGGATGAGTGACGCTGCCCAATACTGTCACTATGGCGGTGTGTCCACTCACAAGATGAGTGGCGCTGCCCAATACTGTCACTATGGCGGTGTGTCCACTCACAGGATGAGTGATGCTGCCCAATACTATCACTATGGCGGTGTGTCCACTCACAAGATGAGTGGCGTTGCCCAATACTGTCACTATGGCGGTGTGTCCACTCACAGGATGAGCGGCGCTGCCCAATACTGTCACTATGGCGGTGTGTCCACTCACAGGATGAGCGGCGCTGCCCAATACTGTCACTATGGCGGTGTGTCCACTCTCAGGATGAGTGGCGCTGCCCAATACTGTCACTATGGCGGTGTGTCCACTCACAGGATGAGTGGCGCTGCCCAATACTGTCACTATGGCGGTGTGTCCACTCACAGGATGAGCGGCGCTGCCCAATACTGTCACTATGGCGGTGTGTCCACTCACAGGATGAGCGGCGCTGCCCAATACTGTCACTATGGCGGTGTGTCCACTCTCAGGATGAGTGGCGCTGCCCAATACTGTCACTATGGCGGTGTGTCCACTCACAGGATGAGTGGCGCTGCCCAATACTGTCACTATGGCGGTGTGTCCACTCTCAGGATGAGCGGCGCTGCCCAATACTGTCACTATGGCGGTGTGTCCACTCTCAGGATGAGTGGCGCTGCCCAATACTGTCACTATGGCGGTGTGTCCACTCACAGGATGAGTGACGCTGCCCAATACTGTCACTATGGCGGTGTGTCCACTCTCAGGATGAGCGGCGCTGCCCAATACTGTCACTATGGCGGTGTGTCCACTCTCAGGATGAGTGGCGCTGCCCAATAAACTCGCCCCTCGGGGCAAAATTTAAAAAAAAATTTAAATGAAGTTTCAAGCCAGACTTTTTAATATGCTGCACTCACCTGAGGTCTATAGAAGAAGAGCGAAATCTGATTATGTATTTTGGTTCTACGAGGTAGCCAACTCCATCAAAATATTAAATATGTACCCAACTCAATTATTAGTCAACCAATTACTCCATGGGATAACTGGGATCTATCAGTTGATTTTGTAAATGTACTCAAGAAAGATAGTGTACACTCTACATTATTAAAATAGTTAACACTGAAAAGCATCACTGAGAGTACTCAGAGTATGGGTAACAATGTGTGTCAGTGCTATACCGACGGCTCTGTAGAAGAAGGTGGACGATGTACCGGATGGGCATGTAATATATTTGAACAATCTTCTCTCGTACGTACAGCAATGAAGAGCGTCAATGATTGGGCAAGTACACTACAGACCGAACTTGCAGGCATATACCTTGCCACGGAATTTTTAAAAGACAAAAGCAGTGGACTTGTATACTGTGATTTGTATACTGTATACAGAGTTGTTTATCAGGATATCTGGTAATAATCTGTTTATGTGTAGAGGTCATATGTTCTTTGATGGAGCCATAGACAGGTATCAGTCAGTGTAGAAGCACATGTGTAGTCCCACACGACCTGTCTACGTCACAGGGTGACTCCATCTGGGCGTTTGAGGCTGTTGTCTGCACAACTGGGGTTCTCTTTGTGCTGGACACCCAGCTGTAGCCAAACATCTTTTCTTAATATCATTGACTGCTTCATGTCTGGCAATCTTTCCCTGTGACTTACGACAGATGAGACCATGGCTGCCGTATTGGTCTGCCGAAGCCTAGCCGCAGAAACACCGGTGTTGGGTGGAGATAGGGGTTACCTTACCTTGAGGTGCTTCCGGGGCTTAGCGTCCCAGCGGCCCGGTCGTCGACCAGGCCTCCTGAGAGGGGCGGCAAGGTGCAGGAAAATAAAGTATATTTGTTGAAATAATTATTTTTTTAATCTACATTTTTGTTACTATATGTCTTACAATTGAAAATGTTTGATATATGGTCCTTGCAGTTCATAGGTTATGCTAAGGGTAATTAATAGTCCATGGATGAGCAACCCTTGGCATGCGTGCCAAATGTGGTATGCAAACGATTTTTTTTTCTGGCACGCGAAACCCAAGGTTCATATTAACAAAATAATGAGATAAAAATCCAACTTCGCTGAGTTGTATATTTTAACTTAATACAATACAATTTTATTAAGTAGAGTGATACCAAATAATAATGTAGTAATGAATCAAACACTGATAGCTGTATTAGTGATGATAATAAGAAAATGAAGTAAATCTCGTATTTCAACCAGTTTTCAGACTATGGCTATTCCATCCAGCGATTGACCCCACAGACGCATTCATCAATTTTAACATGCTGTTAATTCAAAACAGGAATTTTCTCAAATATAAATTAATACTGAAATATATTAGCATATTGTGCATACATAGGCATAGGTTAGGGGTTTGTCTTTAGGTTCTGTTGGCGATTATTTGTATTTGTAGTACGTGGGTGAAGCATTTACAGCGTTGTAGTTCGAACACAAGTCGTCAGTGAAGCACTTGTTCCGGAAGTGTTCGAACGTCATCAGTTGTGAGTTGTGTGTAAACCGTTTTTCATTCATAAACACCTGAGGGGAGGTTGGCGGGCACATGGAATGGACTTTTGGGTCTATGTTTACGAGTCCGGGCTGCGAATTTCTCAGCCATGAGTCTTGACGATGTACTGGCCTACAGTTTGCGTCCCGCTCAGCTGTTGCGTCACTTGCCAGGCTGCGTCATCACTTTAGGCTTATAATTGTACTCATTATTTTGCTTACTCATGGACCGATTTTCATAAAACTCATATAATGAGTGAATATAATGACATTTTCTGAATTAAACACAAATATATGAGTTAAACAACAACAATAATAATAATAAAAAGAAATTAAACTAAAAGTGATGTATTTTTAATATATACAAAAACAAAAGCTGGCGATGACCCAGGTAGACGGTAGTGGTGTGGCTGAGGCTGTGGCCTGCCGTCCTTATCTGTCTCTCCTGTCCTCTCTGTCTCCACTACCCGTCTCCTGCACCTACACCCCCTCACCCCTCCTCCATATTCCGGGTTAGGAACCCTCTTAGGCTTATATAACGAGGCCCCCCTAGCCCCCCCCCCCTAGCCAAGGCCAAACCCTCTTAGTGTTATCGAGGTTTACTTAACCAAAGGGATTGTATTTGGGTTTATAATATATAATAATTATTATATAATAATAATTTAATTATATATTTATATATATAAACTCTTGGGTTTATAATCGAGTCTAAACTGAGCAGTGGTAACATCTAAGACAGGATGAGCAACCCAGCGGGTTTTCTTCCTATTGGGGAGTGTTGTACATGCTGCTATGGCGGTGTGTCCACTCACAGGATGAGTGGCGCTGCTCAATACTGTCACTATGGCGGTGTGTCCACTCACAGGATGAGTGGCGCTGCCCAATACTGTCACTATGGCGGTGTGTCCACTCACAGGATGAGTGGCGCTGCCCAATACTGTCACTATGGCGGTGTGTCCACTCACAGGATGAGTGGCGCTGCCCAATACTGTCACTATGGCGGTGTGTCCACTCACAGGATGAGTGGCGCTGCCCAATACTGTCACTATGGCGGTGTGTTCACTCACAGGATGAGTGGCGCTGCCCAATACTGTCACTATGGCGGTGTGTCCACTCACAGGATGAGTGACGTTGCCCAATACTGTCACTATGGCGGTGTGTCCACTCACAGGATGAGTGACGCTGCCCAATACTGTCACTATGGCGGTGTGTCCACTCACAGGATGAGTGACGTTGCCCAATACTGTCACTATGGCGGTGTGTCCACTCACAGGATGAGTGGCGCTGCCCAATACTGTCACTATGGCGGTGTGTCCACTCACAGGATGAGTGACGCTGCCCAGTACTGTCACTATGGCGGTGTGTCCACTCACAGGATGAGTGACGCTGCCCAATAAACTCGCCCCTCGGGGTTTAATTAAAAATAATCTAGGACTTCTCGATTGGTTAGATCAGGTTAGGAGCGTGTTGATATGGGCTGATCCATAGACCCGGGGCGCGAACCTGTCCTCCTATTAGCGCGTCGCATTCTGACCTATACTCTACGTAAGGGCCCAAAATTGTCGTACTAGAAAATGGAAGCGGCTGGCGAAATGTACGTTCTCTCCCGTTTTCTGTTTTGGGTCCTCTGGTAGGTTAGGATAAGGGCACTTTAGTACGGCTGTTTCTTGACGTTGGGGAGCCTAAGGAGGATGGGGTGGTAGGATGGACAGGTTACGCTGACAGGCTGTGATGTAACGTTGTCCATAGACCTCACGCCTCACTTGGGTCGGTAGTCTCTATACTAAGAGCGATACAGAGAGCCTAGAGAGAGCATGGATCTCACCCCCTGCTCTTATCAGCGTGATCTCAGTCTGGTCGCCGACCAGCACGCTCCCACCAGAAGAAGATGAAGATAAAGATTAAGCCACCCAAGAGGTGGCACGGGCATGAATAGCCCGTAAGTGGTGGCCCTTTTGAGCCATTACCAGTATCAAGAGCTGATACTGGAGATCTGTGGAGGTGCAACTGCACCCTGCGTGACGGGAGATGTTGTTGCTAAAGATCAGCTACCCGGAACAAAGTAATTCCAAGTAGCACGGGCTATGGCGAGCCCGTAGTGCCTTATGTCTCCCGGACCAAATGGTACGTTCTCACCACCCGCCACTCCGTAAACAATGCAACTGTTTATCCCAACCAGGAAGGTATGAAGCCAAGCAGCACACCTATCACGGTCCACGCTTAGAAAACGTTAATAATACGCTGCTTTAAATGTGACTAATATGTCGTATTTTTAACGGATTGGTCGTTAACCCTTTCTACTACCGTCCACAAGATGGGTATGGGGTGCATAATAAATGAACTAAACTAAAAACTGGTCGATTTCGTAAGAAAAAAAATGCGACGTATTAGATATGTGAGGACCTAGCTAGCAGTTGGATCAGAACTCGGCTCCCGGGCACCAACTCACCTCTTCTAACTCCGTGGAGTGACTATACTTAGTATGATTGACGGTTGAGAGGCGGGACCAAAGAGCCAAAGCTCAACCCCCCCGCAAGCACAACTAGGTGAGTACGTACATGGAGTCTCTCTCTCTCTCACCTTCAAGAATAGTGTAGGTCGCATCCCTCCCTAGCCATACCCATCCCCTATTCCCCGCCCACTCTCTTCTCTCCCACCAGCACCCTTCCTATCCTCTCTCCCTATGTAGAGGCAAGGGGGCTCCCTCAGCCCCTCCATAATGGTGGTTGAGGCTGCTGGTCTGACTCGCCTCTCTGTTGCTCTGTACTCACAAGGCATCCTGGTGCATGCAAGAGTTACGGGACTGTGTTTATGCTCACCCCCATACCCCATCCTGTGGGTGGTAGTGGACCCCATACCCATCCTGTGGATGGTAGTGGACCCCATACCCCATCCTGTGGGTGGTAGTGGACCCCATACCCATCCTGTGGGTGGTAGTGGACCCCATACCCCATCCTGTGGGTGGTAGTGGACCCCATACCCATCCTGTGGGTGGTAGTGGACCCCATACCCCCATCCTGTGGGTGGTAGTGGATCCCATACCCATCCTGTGGGTGGTAGTGGACCCCATACCCCCATCCTGTGGGTGGTAGTGGACCCCATACCCATCCTGTGGGTGGTAGTGGACCCCATACCCATCCTGTGGGTGGTAGTGGACCCCATACCCCCATCCTGTGGGTGGTAGTGGGAAAGATTACAGAGGCACATCATGGGGCTCAGGAACTGAACCCTATATTTGGGGGGGGAGTGAAAATGGAGAGGTCCAGGTGAAAGAAACGTCCAAGTGTAGAATACAGAGGACTGCTGTATTGTGCATTGTGCTGTCCGCCTTGCTGGCACAATGTCTCTTCCCCCCCTCCCCCCCCCCCCCCCCCCCCCCGCATCACAACCCCTTGTGACAAGAAGCTGCAGAGAACTTGAATCATGATTTGCAGGATTATATCCACTTTAACAGTGGTCCCCTGAGCCGACCTTGGGCACTGAGGAGGGGGGGGGGGAGACAATGTTGACAGAGAGAGGGGGGGGTGGGGGTGCTGGACATGTGGGTGAGAATCAAATACAATGACAGGAATTGAGAAATAGACCCGGACACAGCTGCTTACACATGTATAGCGGCACACATGTAGAGCGGTACACATGTTCAAACACACACACACACACAGACCTACACCGACATCAACAACCATATTCATAGCGTCACCAAGCACAATGGGCGCTAACCGACCCAAGTATCATCATTCATAGCTCCTGATGCGTGCCTGTGTGCAACAACATGGAAGCTGATGCACCGTGCACACGAGAGCATGCAAGATATGCAACTGTGCGTACAAGCACACACGCGATCTGTATGCAATTGATTTGAAATGTTAGATTTCTGGCCGCCGCCCAAGCCTAGCGCCGGTCGCCTCAGTAATCTGAAGGTAAACCAGCCCGTTGTCTGTGATCTGCCACTCCTGGTCGGTGGAGGCCTGGTCGGAGGAGGCCTGGTCGGAGGCCTGGTCGAAGAACGAGCCGCGGAGACGCTAAGCCCAAAAATCCTACCAAAGAACCTCCGTACAAAAATGTAAATGTTTCCCCCTAATCACAAACGTATGACCCCCAAACAGCCTACATAACCTATCGAGGCTGAAGCATAGAAAACGTAAAGTTCAGGCCTTTCTAATTTATATTTGCACGTTGAATTTTTAAAAGATTGGTCGAGTCTGTAAAACTTGCGACGTGTTAGGTGAGAGGACGACAAGACAGGAGGCTAAGGCTAAAGGATAAGGAGGATAAGGCTAAAAGGTCCCCAGCCTAGCATGAGGGAGGCTGGAGACCTCAGCCTTACAAGTAAAACAGTCTCCGTGGTGTAGTGGTAAGACACTCGCCTGGCGTTCCGCGAGCGCTATGTCATGGGTTCGTATCCTGGCTGGGGAGGATTTACTGGGCGCAATTCCTTAACTGTAGCCTCTGTTTAACGCAACAGTAAAATGTGTACTTGGATGAAAAAACGATTCTTCGCGGCAGGGATCGTATTCCAGGGACCATAGGATTAAGGACTTGCCCGAAACGCTACGCGTACTTGTGGCTGTACAAGAATGTAACAACTCTTGTATATATCTCAAAAAAAAAAAAAAAAAAAAAAAAAAAAAAAGTTAGGATGGTAACAAGAGCTGTGAAGGCAGGCTGTTGCTGTTTTAGATTCAGCTACTCGGAACACAAAGTTGTAAGTAGCACGGTCTATGGTGAGCCCATAGTGGACTTACCTAGCACAGGAGCGGGGCTGTGTGTCGCAGCCAATAGGAGGCGAGGGGAGAAGTAAACCACAATTTCTGTGTATTTCACAGAGTGAAATACACTGTGTGTGTGATGAAGTAAGGGCGAAGAGGGAGAACGGCCTATTGACATAGCTCGGGTGCAGGGGGGGGGGGGGAGGGTTGTGTAAAACCCTGGATTGTGCCTCGGAGAGGCTACGGGATCCAGTAAGTTCAGTAGAACTTTGGTTTCAACCCTTTTAACCTTGTCGTAGCTCAGTCGATTAAGGCAGTGTCTGGGATGCTCCCGGACGCAGGTTCGAATCCTCGTCACGGCCCTTGTGGATTTGTTCGCTGAAGGAAATAGTCTCATCCCACTGAGAAAGAGTATACTAAGAGGTGACATGATCAAGACATACACGATTCTTAAAGGCATTGAAACAGTTGCCCAAAACAAAGAGTTTACCATGTAGAGCGAGAGGACGTGGGTGTAAACTGCGAACTCATACGAGTGTCAGGGAGCATGAGTAGTGAGCATGTGGAATGACCGGAGAGGCAGTAGGCGACTGAAAGGTGGGGGCCGTGAGCTGAAGCTCGGCCAGCCAGCACCCGGCTGTGTACACACAGTAGAGGACACCTGTGCAAGCAACAGTAGAGGCGGAGTTCCTCTTAATTATTGTTCTTAGTGGCAACAGTGTATCTCTCTTACCTCCTCCTCTGACACACTCCTCACCCCTTAGAGGTGGTGAGGGGTGAGGGGTGTGTGTGGTGAGGGGTGTGTGTGGTGAGGGGTGTGAGTGGTGAGGGGGGAGGTGTCACAAGTGGCAGCATCCCGGGTCAGTAGAATTATGTTGCATCAAGGACAATGACGAGTGAAGATTACTGCCACTTTGGCACCTGATGGCAGCCCTCCTCTACTGGCACCTGATGGCAGCTCTCCTCTACTGGCACCTGATGGCAGCCCCCCTCTACTGGCACCTGATGGCATGTGGTGTGGCGAGACAGGCGTCCGAGGCACCAGAAATTTTCCACACTTGGGACCCTGCGAGCGACGGTGCCTTCTGCTGGGGCTTCCTGCTGCTGGAGTGAGGGGTAGGTGAGGGCCTGATAAGGGGTTCCGCCTGCTTCTACCTGCTGGAGCGTGGGGGCCCCTGTTGACTCCTGCTGGAGCGAGAGAACGCGGCGCCTCACAGCCATTGTAGGTGTCCGCGCACCGCACGCCCCGCACCTGCCTCCCTCTCTCACACTATTGTCTTCCTAAACAACACAAGATAGCCAACCACTCAACCGCTCCAGGCATAGTTAACCAAACCTCATAAGTAAACAGAAGTCAGGCAAAAATACTGGGAGTATACCCGCCATACTGGGCAATGGGTGTATGATTACTAGGGTGTATTAAGGGTAACTTAGACATATATATCAATGAGTTCCAGTGGTTATCAATAGCAGCTGTACGTTTAATAAAAGTCTTGCATAAACGGAGTTATTCTTCAGTCTGTCTTTATACCTCATCCCTCACAGCTCTGGGACGAGTCTCGATGCAAACTTCTGCACCGTTGAAAACAGAGTTAAGTCAGAGTGGGAAAATGTTGTAAGTGGAGTGCCTCAAGGCTCTGTCCTGGGACCTCTGCTATTCATAATATAAATAAACGATTTAGATTCAGGTTTCAGCAGCAATATTTGCAAATTTGACGACGATACTACAATTATTCGGGAAATACATTTAGGAGAAGAATCTCTATCACTTCAAGACGATCTGGATAGGCTTTTGAAATGGTAGAAAGATTGGTAGATTCAGTATAATGTTGACAAGTATAGGGTTCTCAGGTGTGTGAGTGATATGCAAGAGAGGTGAGAGTGGTGTGAGAGAGGCGAGAGTTACGTCAGAGTGGTAAGAGTGGTGTGAGAGGGATGATAATGGCGTGAGAGAGGTGAGAGTGGTGTGTGAGAGGCGAGAGTTACGTGAGAGAGGTGAGAGTGGTGTGTGAGAGGCGAGAGTTACGTGAGAGAGGTAAGAGTGGTGTGAGAGGGATGATAATGGCGTGAGAGAGGTGAGAGTGGTGTGAGAGTGGCGAGAGTTACGTGAGAGAGGTGAGAGTGGTGTGAGAGGGATGATAATGGCGTGAGAGAGGTGAGAGTGGTGTGTGAGAGGCGAGAGTTACGTGAGAGAGGTGAGAGTGGTGTGTGAGAGGCGAGAGTTACGTGAGAGAGGTGAGAGTGGTGTGTGAGAGGCGAGAGTTACGTGAGAGAGGTGAGAGTGGTGTGAGAGGGATGATAATGGCGTGAGAGAGGTGAGAGTGGTGTGAGAGTGGCGAGAGTTACGTGAGAGAGGTGAGAGTGGTGTGAGAGGGATGATAATGGCGTGAGAGAGGTGAGAGTGGTGTGTGAGAGGCGAGAGTTACGTGAGAGAGGTGAGAGTGGTGTGTGAGAGGCGAGAGTTACGTGAGAGAGGTGAGAGTGGTGTGAGAGGGATGATAATGGCGTGAGAGAGGTGAGAGTTGGTCAAGACGGACGAAAGTGGAAGGTTAGGGGCAATATGTTTAGGCCAGCAGGAATGGTAAAGGTCTTGCTGGACAGTTATAGAACCAAGGCTGACTGGTCTGTGTTGTCTCAGTGTGTTGATCCTCACCACTACCACCACTACCTGCACCACCACCACCTGCACCACCACCATCACCGCTACCTGCACCACCACCACTACCACTGATGCCACCACCACCACCACCACTTCTCTGCACCACCCCCACTTTAATCTCCCACCTGCACCTCCTCTCTAGGGTACGGGAGAGGGGGCACCTAGGGTACGAGGGAGGGGGGGGGTGCATTACCAAACCACCTTCAGTCGTCTGACCACGTCGAGGTCCAATGGCCACCTCCTTCTCCCAGGTGGATTATTTCTCAACAATTTATTCCAACCAGACCTAGTGTATTCCAACCAGACCTAGTGTATTCCAACCAGACCTAGTGTATTCCAACCAGACCTAGTGTATTCTAGCCAGCCCTAGTGTATTACAACCAAGCCTAGGAGGGGGAGTGGGAGGTAGGAGAGCCTGGGAGGGGGGGGGTTAATAAATTATCAATGTAACATATTAATGTTATATTGATAATTTATTAACCAAATTATAAATTATCAATATAACATATATTAATGTTATATTGATAATTTATTAACGTTATTGGTTAAAACCCCGTGATTTTGTACACACTATCCTGAGAGACAGGAGACGGGTGAGGTGCTGGCGACCTCCAGCCCCGTCCTCCACCGTCCAACAACTACCTGAAGGCCTCATCAGCCCCGCTTACCTGTGCCTAAGGGGGCCCATAGGCCTATAGGCATATAGGCATATAGGCCTATACTCGACGGGATATTTGGGTAAATTGACGACTATTTTTCAGTGGGTTCTGAGTGGCATCCGTTTATAATTATTATTTAATTAATTAATATTATTTCCTTAATTATTATTTCTTATAAATGTTCAACTAGTTGGACTTGAAGGGGTTGAGCTCTGGCTCTTTGGTCCCGCCTCTCAACTGTCAATCAATCAACTGATTTTTTTCAATCTTGTTTTTAACAGCAATAACCTCTGGTCCAGAACTTTACAGAGGTCGTTCTCGACTTGTAAATACTGTTTAATAAATACAAGCTAAGTCGCCATGATTGAGGAAAGATGTACAGGTTTCGTACATGTTCACTAAGTGCTTGGTGGCTGGTAAGTGTCAATGTTGGGATTTGTTAAGGGCAAGTTCCTGCTGCTGGAGATACGACAACACACAGCACCTTTAATGCCGCTTTAATTCACGACCCAGGTATATATATATGATGGTGTGAGAGTATACCAGGGAGTGAGAGTATACTGAGGGGGTGAGAGTATACCAGGGAGTGAGAGTATACTGAGGGGGTGAGAGTATACTGAAGGGGGTGAGAGTATACCAAGGGGGTTGAGGGTATACAAAGGAGAAGTGGTGGGAGGAGGAGAGGGCCGGATTTACAATTTATCATGGTGGGGGAGGTATGGGGGTCTATCTGGCCATCTTCACAGACCTTCCATACCCTCCACCCCCCCCCCCGCTCTCTCTCTCTCTCTCTCTCTCTCTCTCTCTCTCTCTCTCTCTCTCTCTCTCTCTCTCTCTCTCTCTCTCTCTCTCTCTCTCAACATCGTCGAATTTGGGTACATTGAAATACAAAAAATCTTCAGGATCAATGGGGGTGGGGCCTTAACCTGACTTTACCTGTGAGCCACTATCTCTATAGTGGCCTTGACTATAACAGAAAGCCGGCAGCTTTCGAATTTTGAAATTTAGCAGCGTTTTGGCATTTACGGCTTCGGCGGGTAGGCGGTTCCATGCTTTTATAGCCCCCGTGGGTGAAAAAGCATCTCCTATTTCAGTTTCAGTGTGATCAGCTCTGTCATGTCTGGTTTGAAGTGTTTTTAGTCCTGTAACCCTGAACAGTTCCTGGTGTTGACAAGCCGCGGGCTTACTGACCCCGCCGAGGCCACTAGAGATGGTGACCCGTCTCTCAGGTAAAGTCAGGGAAAAATCTTAGACTCTACGTCAGCTTCTCAGGGGCGTGACAGGGGCTAAACACACACAAGCTGATGAAAGTGGAAACTGGGGAGTGTGTGTACGTCGCTTTCTGTTTGTGGCGAGGCAGGTATTGCGGCCCCGTCCCCCATGGGGCCTACGCTGCCGCCCGCACGTCCACCACCCCCAGGGCTGTGTGGTGAGGGCCGGGCTGTGTGGTGAGGGGCACGAGTATATAATATTTTAAAAGGAAGTTAGAGGGGATGGAGTGGTGTAAGAGAGAAAGGGGGAGGGGGGGGACGATGGGAAATAAATAGGAGGGGGGAAGGAGAGAGAGGATGGTGTGGAGCAGGAGGCAATGGGAATGGTAGTTTCTCTCCTCTCTCCTTGCCCTGTTTCCTCCCCCCTTCCCCTGCCCCCTACCCCTCCTCCATTGTCCAGACATTTCCCAGTGGCCAGGCAAACAAAGAACACATGCGCACTCTCCTTGTGACCCACTAACACCTACACACACACACACTATTTTCAAGCGATGTGAGACACCCTCTTGTGTATGCAGCGCCGGCATGGAGCAGCCACCATAAAATGTACATCATAAGGCTCATATTTTTTTATGTTACCTTGATGTTATTTTCCTCCTCCCTGTGTGGCTCGTTGTCGTCGTGAGGGGCTTGGTGGGCGGCTGCCGGAGTGTGATGCTCCATGGGTCAATCCTCTGTTCTTTTGTAGCCTTATGCTCCTGCTGCTGTCTTCACCAATTTTGCCAGACCTCTTTTCCTTTTCCTTGTCTTTCATTTTCCTCCCCCCCCCCCCTCTTCTCCTTTCTAATTGTCATTTCCTGCCGACCTTTTGCCAGCTTTGATTATTCTTTCGAACTTCTTCTGTTTTGACGCCCGGGAGTTTGGGGAAGCATACTCTCTCATCTGTAGAACTGTAGTACCCAACGTCTCGAGCGACGGGACCCCTTTTATTGTCAATCCTCCTTTCGTCGCTGAACTGATTTCGACGGACTGACGGATCTTAAGGTGGCGTTTGTGGGGCGTATACTCATAACGCACCCCTAGGGGGCCCTGGCATGATCGGCAACATGTCTCTTGTTGGTGTGTCCTGCCTCTAATTGTGGCTCCGTGGTGGGTACGAGGGCACATTCGTGAATGAAAGTATTACCCCTCATTTCCATGTCGCTGAATACTGTTCCTCTTATGACTTCTCAGGCTCGTGGGGTGGGCGACCATGCCCCACGAGTCGGACTGTGTCGGAAGACACCGGGCTCTGTAGCCCCCGCTACATTGGGCCCAGACCTAGCTCCTTCTTTGACCCTCCGGACTATTCCCCCCTCCCCCCCGGCTCCCCTCCCTCCTCTGTAGTCGGGTCGAGCCATACACACACATACAGGAAGCAGCCCGGAGCAGCTGTCTAACTCCCAGGTACCAATTTACTGCTAGGTAACAGAGGCATCAGGGTGAAGGAAAGTCTGCCCATTTGTTTTTCCGGCGGTACCCGGGGATCGTACCCCTGGCCCTAGGTCTACGAGCCTAGAGCACTGTCCACTCGGCCACCACCCACCTCGAGTGTATTCACCTAATTGCGGGGGTTGAGCTCTGGCTCTTTGGTCCCTCCTCTCAACTGTCAATCAACTGGTGTAAAGGTTCCTGAGCCTACTGGGCTCTATCATATCTACATTTGAAACTGTGTATGGAGTCAGCCTCCACCACATCACTGCCACGCAGTGTGTGTGTGTGTGTGCGTGTGTGTGTGTGTGTGTGTGTGTGTGTGTGTGTGTGTGTGTGTGTGTGTGTGTGTGTGTGTGTGTGTGTGTGTGTGTGTGTGTGTGTGTGTGTGTGTGTGTGTGTGTGTGTGTGTGTGTGTGTGTGTGTGTGCAAAACCCAACCCAATGGGAACAATAGCCAAGAGCGGTGCCGTATCAACACTGATGAAGTTAAATTGGGAAATGTTGAAATGTCCCACGAGAGCTGTGGAGTGAGCCCGGGCGCAGGTCTACACTCACTGTGAGTAACACCACTCATGGGCCCTGGAGACTGTGAGGCCTGCTGGCATCTCACACACACACACACACACACACACACACAACTATATTAAGGAACACAAACAATCACAAACACATAAACGCAAGTATGAAACGTAAACAAAAAAATGTTATCGCGTAACGTTAAATCAACGTAGGATCAACGCTAAATGAGCGAGCGATCAACGCAACTTTAACACAAGAATCAACGCTAAAATGAACGCTGCTTTAATTTTAACCGAGCGTCGCTAGGCTATATTTACCCCTGAAAAAAATAAATATAAAACTGTTAATGGCTTGACCACCACTGTTGACTCACTGAGTGAGTTACCAGAGCCCTGCTGCCTCGCTCTAGGACGGTCTCGCTTCTTGCAGGTCGGCGTTCAATCCCCGAGCGTCTACCAAGTGGTTGGGCACCATTCCTTTCTTTCCGCCCCGTCCCATCCCAAATCCTTATCTTGATCCCATATTATCGTTGGTCTATTAATGTGTGGCGGTGTGTTTAACTGTCTGTGTCGGGACTCTATCCACTACTCTGTGCTGTAACTATCCACTGACAGTTTGTACATCTCTGGACTTGCTCATAAATGTAACCCAATATGTTAAAAATAAATTAATTTCTAGAGCTAACCTGGTCCACACATGTCTGGCCTCTCTCTCTCTCTCTCTCTCTCTCTCTCTCTCTCTCTCTCTCTCTCTCTCTCTCTCTGGCTCATTGAGGGACTCCAAAGGTGTGTGTGTACTCACCTAGTTGTGCTTGTGTGGGTTGAGCTTCGGCTCTTTGGGCCCCGCCTCTCAACTGTCAATCAATCAACTGATTTTTCCCCCAAACACACACACACAGGAAGCAGCCCGCAACAGCTGTCTAACTCCCAAGTACCTATTTACTGCTAGGTGAACAGGGGCACCAGGGTGAAAGGAACGCTGCCCATTTGTTTCTGCCTCTGCCGGGGATCGAACCCGGACCCTGAGGACTAATGCGCCACTACACCTGTAGTGTCCGGGCTCATCCTTCCTAGTACACACTGTTGGTATTATTATCTCGCGGCGTTTAAATCACCAGCTCTACACCTTATCTGGGGTGTGAGTGAACGCTTAGAGTGTGAGTGAACGCCTGGGGGTGTGAGTGAACGCAAGGGGTGTGCGTGAGTGCGCGCACACACACACACACTATGGAGCTAAACCTCACGTCCCTGGAAGACAGAAGAGTAAGGAGACATGATCCCCACCTACAAACTTCTCAGGGGAATTGATAGGGTGGACAAAGACAAACTATTTAACACGGGTGGAACACGAACAAGGGGACACAGATGGAAACTTAGTACCCAAATGAGCCACGGAGAATTGTTTCAGTGTCACAGTAGTTAACAAAAAAGAATGCATTAGGCAGTGAAGTAGTGGAAGCTGACTCCATACACAGTTTCAAATGTTGATTTGATAGCGCCCAAAAGGCTCCAGAATTTGTACACCAGTTGAGAGACGGGACCAAAGAGCCGAAGCTCAACCCCTGCAAGCAAAACTAGGTGAGTACAAATCTGGAATACGAGGCTTAAACCTTACTTCGCTAGACACCAGAATAAACATGAGCACGACGTAGAAGATACTCCCAGACAATCTGGACTGCCCCTGAGTACAAGTAACAGGATGAACACCTCAGCGGGGGTTTCTTCTTGTTGGGGGGAGTTGCACGAGCTCCTATAGCGGCAGGTTGACTCACAAGATGAGTAACTGCTAAGTAAATTCGCCCTTGAGGGCAAAAATTATAAACAAATAATGAAGAAGGCAACAGGGTACCCTGACCCTGGCGTCCCCACTAGGGCACTAGGCTATAAGCTCTTGCTAACAATTTCTTCCATTTGCACTTGAAATCTTCCACGTTTTTGTAGTTTAAATATGTTAACATAGTAAACTGTGAATAGTTCAATAGCAGTTATTTAATTATGAAATATAATAAAGAGTGAGATTTAGAATATTAGTTAAACGTAAATGATGATCCCATGTGGGCAACACTGGCCCGTAGGGGTAACTGGGTACTGTCGGGGGGGAATGGGGGAATGGGGGTGGGGAGGGTTTCTGAGAGTCTGTCTATGGTGGGTACAGATGGGGTAGGGGGGGGGGGGGGGGGAAGGCGGAGCTTGCGTTCGTCTATGGGAACCTACAGCAGTGTTGCCAGATTGGGCTACAAATAGCGAATTGGGCTACTTTTGAGAGCCCCGCGCTCCCAAATTTTTAATTTCGCTACTTGCTACTTTTTGGGCTAATTTAAAAGCAAGATGTGCTAATTTGGGCTATTAAAGTTAAGAATGTACGATTGCGAGTTACATGAAAGTAACTAAGCTGTAAATAATTGTAATTAACAATTGTAAATATTAATTAATACTAAATAATATTATTTAATAAATTAGTCCCAATTCAATGCAGAGTTTTCTTCCAAGCACAGAAACTTGTAAATATAAATACAAGATAATAGATAGATCGATAAATAAATAGACAACTTTCAAATATTGCACCAAGTAATGGCGAAAGGAAAAAACTAGACAGTATACATTACATTTGAAATTAATAATGGATGAATTGTAATAAATTGGTGTATGTTTGTATGTATACCAAAGTCCATTTAATAGCAGAATTTAGCCATTTTGTGTAAAAACTTTTATATCTCATATTATTAATTATAACAGTAATCGAAAAAAGTCAGTTTGTATATACAAGAGATGAAACAACGAGCCATGAGCTAGAGCGATGTATTGAGTCCATAAGGAGGCCGAGCTTCCAGAAATACCTTCCTGTGATTGGCTGTTGCGGGGAATACCAACACTCTTTTATGAATACAATTTTAACTAAGAAATAGGTCCTTGTGCACAACAACAAGGTGTTTGTGAAAAAGAACAACAGTTTCTGTTTTGCACCTGACAGAAATCTCCATCTAACTGAATAATTTACTCGAATAAGAGGGCAGAGCAGCGTATCATTATTTGTGTGAGGCAACTCCCACTGATGACGTCACAAGTTAGGTAGCCAGTCCATGTTTCTGTAACAGTCGTTACATCCTGCAGTATTTAATTATCACTATATTAATACTTTTAAATACTTAACATTTCACTTTTTAGGTAGATTAAAGTTGAAGCAGAATGTCATAAGCAAGGATGCTGTGTTGAATAAAGATAATTTATTAAGTGGATGGAGCCTTTAGCTGATCCCTTCCTGTGATTGGCTGTTGTGTGAATGTCAACAAAGAATATCTAGGCGGAGCTTGGAACCTCCTACCCGAGCACAACAACCCGCCTTATGGGTTGCTGTTTGGCTATTTATAGTGCGTTGGAAAAAAAAGAGATGGCGCTAGTTGTATTTTGTAGGGTAATTTGTTATAGGTGTAATTTGATGTCAACAGATGGCGTAAGCTGTACCTTATGGCCACTGTTGACCAGCCAGTTGATAGTGTTCTCTTCTGCCGACAGATGGCATCAGCTGTATCATTATTACTTCCGAATTCCTTTTAAACACTGATCTACAAATCCCTTGACTTATGATACGGTTTTATACCATTTATGATAAGTATTAGATAACTGGAGTTCCACAATTACTTTTATTTATCAACTGTTCAGGATATCATCATATAACGTCTGGTTAGGACGTACTGCTCTCGATTGATGAAGATTAAGCCACCCAAGAGGTGGCACGGGCATGAATAGCCGTAAATACTGCTCTCGTAATATTATTCAGGGGGGTGGGGGAACTATCAAGTGAAAGCGCCAAGCCATTACAACTATATAGCACTCGGAAGGGGTCAATATACAGATTTGAGATGGAACGGGGGAAAGGAATGGTGCCCAACCTCTTGGGCGGTCGGGGATTGAACGCGGACCTGTAGGAAACGAGACCGTCGCTCTACCGTCCAGCCCAAGTGGTTAAGCGTAATATTAATAAAACAACAATTTATGCATATAATAACTGCATTTCACACTAAAAATACTTGGATATATTGAAATTTGGTAGTGAATTCCAATCTAGGAATCTCCTATGACTAAACTGTACTTTTTAATTATTTTTATGTACTTTCTACTTATTATTAAATTATTAAGTACTTACTATAATAATTAAATAAATTATGTTATTTAATATTTAAATTAAATGATAAAATAATAGATAATAATAAATCATTGTGTAGAGGGACAGGCAGCCAGTGTATATATACATGTTAGGCTTATACCAAGGTCCCACAAAGGTGCCAAATTAAAGACTAGGTGCTGCCGGGGCGGGCCAAAGGGCTGCTGGCGGCCCTGGCCAGGCTGAACTTCAGCGCCCTTATAATCACCATTGTTTAATAATCTTCACAGGGAGAAACAACTGTAAATATAGGAATAGTTTATTACAACATACACGGTAAAGAAAACAGCTCGGAAACTAAGGAAATAAAGCTGCCGAAAAAAACATTAAAGTCCACTTCAAGTTCAAGTATTTTTATTGAGACAATAAAAAAATACAGCTCAAAGGGATAGAGTAGCTTAGGCTATTTCTAACCCCCCCCCCCCTTTACTTCAAGTCCCTCAAGGGGCGCACAAATTCAGTGAGTACAAATACACAAATCACAATACAAGAATCCCATTTAACATAGCAGGTTAAAATAGGAAGCACAGCATATAAGTGTTACAAGTTACAAGACAACATTAAGAAAACATGGAGCACAATTTCACAAATATTGGGATCAAAGAAGATTTTAAATAACAAACCAATACTTTAAATAACAAAAAAAATGGGCTACTTTTATTGCAAATTCGCTACTTTTAGACCGTAAGCTCGCTACTTTCCGCAATATGGATCTGGCAACCCTGCACCTACAGCCTAGTGTGTGTCCTACACGCCATGTAATAGGGGCAGATATGTTGTAATCTTTTATCTAAGGTTATAACTATTATCAGTGTTGCGAGTAATCATTGCTGTACATTCATCATATGAATATATTCAACTGTTAAGTCTCCTCTCTTCCCCTTGTTGCCAGGGTCACAAGGCATTGTCAGGTTTACCGAGGTCTTCACTACCCAAGGGCGAGCCTGTCCTTGTGGTCGCCTCTCTCATCCCTGGCCCGACCCATCGTGTACCTACGGTAAGATATATGTATAAGCGTCACAGGCTTCATGGGTCGCTCCATGATACAGTTACATAGTTACAGCCCCGCTCCTGTGCCAGGTAAGTCCACTACGGGCTCACCATAACCCGTGCTACTTGCAACTTTTTGTTCTCCGTAGCTTATTAAACTAAAACAACAACATGGGTCGGTTTCACCCTGCTTGTCTCCATCCAACCATTCTCTCCTAACTTTAACCCTCCCTCATTCCGCCCTCTTTTTTATCCCTACTCCATCTCCTCACCCTACAATCACTCTCCTCCCCCCCTCCCTCACTACTTCTCTCATCCCTACAACAATTTCTGCTTAGCGTACCACCTCACGGTCCCTCCCTATTGCTGTCTTGATGGCATC
The DNA here is from genome assembly GCF_040958095.1 of Procambarus clarkii. Taxonomy (NCBI): domain Eukaryota; kingdom Metazoa; phylum Arthropoda; class Malacostraca; order Decapoda; family Cambaridae; genus Procambarus; species Procambarus clarkii. The sequence continues at coordinate 18,719,477 of NC_091238.1, forward strand.
AATTTTTTTCTTAAGATTCTCTAAACAACCGTTTGATTCTCTTCACTCACTGTGTGTGTGTGTTATGTGTGCATGAAAAACAAACATTTAGTTACAATTCGTTTCAGTCCGCTACCCTAGGCGTCGGAATCCGCGGTTTTAATGGTAGAAAAATGGGGCATTGGAAATAGGCCTAGGGAGGAGGGCAGGCGTCCCTCAGGGTACCCAGTTACCACCACCACTATTTTATTATTTTTTTCCACTGTGAAGGCTGCAGCGTGTGAGGCAATGTGTGCAAGACCTGTTGATGCAACAGTGAAGTGAGAGTGAGTCACCAATCAGTACACTTAGCAATGGGGGTCCCGTGAGTTGAGATAGAGTTAAAACTTGCAAAAGTCACCATTGACCCCTTGCCATCTTGGACGCCTCTTTACGTGACGTGAGAGTTGATAGGCTTGTCTGGCGATGGTAATGAGGTGTTGGACATTTCTCTCAATGATCCTAATTGCTTAATGGAATACAAACATTAATTAGCTAAATTTGCGCTGATATGTCTTTAAATTGCAAATCTCGGGTTGCGTCATCTGCCTAAAACCCTTGCCGTTTGCATGAAGTTCCTGTCAATAACTTATGCCTATATCCTTGAAACCAAATCGAACAGGGGGACAATGCAGATCGAATCCTCGTAGAATGTATATTAAATATTCATAAATTGAGGCTGAGGACAGAAGAAGGAAGGGATAAAGTATATTGACTAGTTGTAAACTGTTGGGTGTAGCGGGGGTCGAGCGAGAGTGGCAGTGGTAGTGGTTGGTCGACTGTCGAGCGGGCTGGTCGTGTGTAGGCCTCGCTCCTGCCTCTACCATCTCTCATTCCTTGTTCCTATTGTGTTGTAAACCATCCAAGGAGATCTGCGGTATCACGTTTTATTTAATTTTTAAAGCGTTTTGGTGATTTAAGATTCATTGTGGCATTTTAACCTTAGATCGTCGGGCACAATAAACCGCCAAAATGATGAAATATTTGGCAGCCGCCAAAATCTTAAAGAAACACAATGCCCAGGTGGACAACGCAGTGTTCCACTTGCATTACCGCGTGACCTTCGTGGTGTTCCTGGTGGCGGGCGCCCTGGTCACCGCCAGGGAGTTCATCGGCGCGCCCATCCAATGCATCTCCAAGAGCGTGCCGGCCAACGTCCTCAACACCTTCTGCTTCATCATGTCCACCTTCAGCGTGCCCAGGCACTGGGACCAGCCCCTGGGCGACGGCGTGGCCTACCCCGGCGTGGGCACCCACGACGAGGAGAACGACGAGATCGTCTACCACGCCTACTACCAGTGGGTGCCGTTCGTCCTCGTCCTGCAGGCCATCATGTTCTACATCCCTCGCTACCTCTGGAAGAATATGGAGGGCGGCCTCTTCAACACCATCCTGGCCGGCCTCGACAAGATGACCCTTGACGAGAACGCCAGGCACAAGAAGCACAAGATCTTGGCACAGTACATGATCAGGCACCTCCACATGCACCTGAACTGGGCAATTAGGTAAGCTTTTTCACTCTGCCCTCTGTAACGTGAGCCTGACGCTTTATTTCCGACGCTTTATTGTCCGAAATAAGCTTGTTCATTGCTTTACTGTCCGAAATAAGCTTATTCCGACGCTTTACTGTCCGAAATAAACTTGTGCATTGCTTTACTGTCCGAAATAAGCTTGTGCATTGCTTTACTGTCCGAAATAAGCTTGTTCATTGCTTTACTGTCCGAAATAAGCTTGTTCATTGCTTTACTGTCCGAAATAAGCTTATTCCTTGCTTTACTGTCCGAAATAAGCTTATTCCTTGCTTTACTGTCCGAAATAAGTTTATTCCTTGCTTTACTGTCCGAAATAAGTTTATTTCTTACTTTACTGTCCGAAATAAGTTTATTTCTTGCTTTACTGTCCGAAATAAGTTTATTCCTTGCTTTACTGTCCGAAATAAGTTTATTTCTTGCTTTATTGTCCGAAATAAGTTTATTCCTTGCTTTACTGTCCGAAATAAGTTTATTCCTTGCTTTCCTGTCCGAAATAAGCTTATTGCTTTACTGTCCGAAATAAGCTTATTGCTTTACTGTCCGAAATAAGCTTATTCATTGCTTTATTGACCAAATTAATCTTATACATTACTTAACTGCCCAAAATAATCCTATTCACTGCTCTGCTCAGAAATCTTATTCACTCCTCGACTGTCTGTAACGAGCTTATTCATTGCTAGATTATCTTTAGGTTATCTTGAGATGATTTCGGGGCTTAGCGGTCCAATTACCACAAGCTACCACAAACTACACAAACTTCAGAAAGCTTCCTGGCAATACGTTAGTAATGAATAAATATGATATATTTACTCATTATAATGTTGGTGCTGAATGTACAACACGAAAAAACATAATTTTAATCTGAAAAAGTATCTTTTTATAAAGAAATTAGACGAAAATAAAAAGCTGGTGACGCCAAATCAAGTCGACGATCCAAGCTTCGGTTAGGTTAGGTTTGGTTAAGTTAGGTTAGGTTAGGATAGGTTAGGTTTGGTTAAGTTAGGTTAGGTCAGCCTAACTTAATATATCATATTTATTCATTACTAACGTATTGCCAGGAAGCTTTCTGAAGTTTGTGTAGTTTGTGGTAGCTTGTGGTAATTAGACGGACCCGGGCTTAGCGTCCCCGCGGCCCGGTCCTCGACCAGGCCTCCTTTTTGTTACACATCCCCAGGAAGCAGCCCGTAGCAGCTGTCTAACTCCCAGGTACCTATTTACTGCTAGGTAACAGGGGCATCAGGGTGAAAGAAACTCTGCCCATTGTTTCTCGGCGGCGCCCGGGACCACAGGATCACGCGTACAGTGTTCTGTCCGCTCAGCCACCGGCTCACTAAATAATAGTCGTACTGGCTTTACCCTCATTAGTCTTGAGAATGCTTCTTAACGTTCACCATCGGATATTTTAGGTCTTGCAACTTCGTTTGCAAAGTGTATCTTACATTGGAAATACTGAATATCAACCGCTGCTCAGTCGAATGATTGATGGCCCTTATGTAGTTTCCTGCTGGCAGCTAAATAAATATCTGGTCATCCGGACTAGGAGGATTAAACTGCGAACAACGGCGTCTTAACTTAACAACCTGGTTGCCTAGACCGCCACCCATATGCGGTGAGAATCTCTGAACCCCCTCGCGATAATGTGTAGGTCTCTAAGCATGCATTTGCGCGCTCCGATAGCCTGAAGGGCAGTTTAGGGTGGTTTGTAATATGCGTATTCTGACCAAACGATGGTTGACAGACTAATATTTGTAACATTCTCGTAAGAGATGAGCACTGCCCCTCCCCCCTCATTTTTTGTTATAACCACGTTTAAGACTGATTTGTGTTTTTTTTTAATTCTTGTGCGTATACAAATCCAATGACCAGGGGCCAGATTCACGAAAGCACTTACGCAAACACTTACGAACTTGTACATCTTTCCTCAATCTTTGACGGCTTTGGTTACATTATTAAACAGTTTACAAGCGTGAAAACTTCCCATTCAACTGTTGTTATTGTTATAAACAGCCTCCTGGTGCGTCGGAGCTCATTAATTGTTTAATAATTGGAAACAAAGCCGCCAAAAATTGAGAAAATATGTAAACGTTCGTAAGTGTGCATGCGTAAGTGCTTTCGTGAATCTGGCCTCATGTTACGACAGGTGAAAACTTAATAATTTATCAAGCGTACAAATACAACTCACGCAAGCACGGCGGTTCATCCCGTATATATTTTTCCCTCCGAAGAATGCATTACTGAGTAGGCTACGTAGCCCCCCATCGAACTATACACACACATACATATCATACGGAATGATTGGTTGACTCCTGGAGACCCAGGTTAGTAGGGAGGTAAGGTAAGGTGCTAATTATAAGGGTCACTAAGCCGGAATACCTATACTGTATAGCACTTGGAAGGGATATCGGAACAAGGAGCTGGGATGTAAGGAAGCTACTTCCTGCCACCATAACCAGAAACGCACAGACCCCAGCAACCCACCTAACCTGTCTGAGTCCGATGCATAGAAAACTTAGATATTTGGGAAAGTTATTTCTCCTTAATAGGCTGCATTTATAACGTTGGTTACGATAACGTAAAAACAAGCGTGACATTGAGAGGAATAAACTCCTCCAAAGGATGCCTGGTCAACCGGACTGTGATTCACGTGAGACTGCGAGCAGCACCTTCTAACACCCTGTTTAACCAGACCACCAACTAGGAGGCCTGGGCGAGTATTCCAGCCCGTCCTCCTAAGATTTACCAAGTTACAATTTCAAGAAAACGGTCAATTTAAAATGTCCTCTCCTAACCTACCAGAGGACCCAAAACAAAAAACGGGACAGTACGTCAATTTCGCAGTCCGCTTCCATTTTCTAGTACGACAATTTTTGGCCTTACGTAACGCTTAAGATGGAAGTACGACGTTCTTTGTAGGAGGACAGGTTGAGTATCCATTTAGCATTTGGGCAACCACTTGGGGAAAACTAAATTTGTCCTTAATCATGGTGGCTTTGTTTACATTTATTAATCAGTTTGAGCTCAGAAGCACTACAGGAATGTTTATAACAATATTATCCTTTGGTTGTGAAGCTTTTAAAATAGTAAAACTTTAATAAATATTAACAAAAGCTGCCATGGTTGTTTGTTGAATCCCGGCCCTGGCCAGAGAGCGGGCCGCGGGGGTGGATGATCCCTGGGACCAACACAAGGTAAACACATGATAGGCTGGTCAAGGGTAGTGGGGAAAATAGACTAAGCTAAGGAGAGGTTGCAGGAGAGACAACACACACACTTGGGTTATTGTCAAATTAAACACGTCGATAAATCAAGTTTTCCAATTGTAAAAACCATATACCTGTACTGTAGATGGTTAGGGGGTAGGCAGTGTTGGGTAAGGTTAAGAGGGATTTAAATTCCATTGGCGACCGTGGTGGGTGCGGCGTGGCTTGTGTCCTCTCGGTGGATGTGTCCTCTTGTGTACATGTTTATTGAGACAAGAAAGAAATATATCTCAAATGGATAGAGTAGCTTAGGCTATTTCTACCCCCCTATCCTCTTATGTATTCACCTAGTTGTGCTTGCGGGAGCGGCCCGCCTCTCAACTGTCAATCAGCCGGAGCCGGTCGGCCGAGCGGACAGCACGCGGGACTTGTGATCCTGTGGTCCTGGGTTCGATCCCAGGTGCCGGCGAGAAACATTGGGCAGAGTTTCTTTCACCCTATGCCCCTGTTACCTAGCAGTAAATAGGTACCTGGGTGTTAGTCAGCTGTCACGGGCTGCTTCCTGGGGGTGGAGGCCTGGTCGAAGACCGGGCCGCGGGGACACTAAAGCCCCGAAATCATCTCAAGATACCTCAAGATACCGAAGATCAATCAACTTTACCCCTCCCCCACAGGAAGCAGCCCGTAACAGCTAACTCCCAGGCATATATTTACTGCTAGGTGAACAGGGGTATCAGGGTGAAAGAAACTCCATTTGTCTCCGCCATCGCAGGTGATCGATCCCCAGACCCCCTAGGATTACGAATCCCGAGCGCTGTTCACCCAGCCACCAAGCCCCCATGGGGCTTTGTATGCACGCGCGCCTAATCTCCAATTTGAAGGCAGATGAATAATATTGTCTTGTAACGTAGGAATATGATGCGAAATTCTGATCACACGAGCTCCTGCAACTCGTTCTCTCTCTCCAGTAACTATCCACTTGGACTAGTTGGCACAGCGACGGCCTCACTTCTTGTAGGTTAGGGTTCAATCCTCGATAGTCAAAGTGGTTGGGCATCGTTCGTTCGGGGGCTATGATTAAATTGTAAAGAACAAGCTCAACTCAACAAAGCTTGTGGTCAGATTATCGAAATCGCATATATATCATGTTAGGCTATATCAACTTGGGTAGGCTTCGCCCCCTTACCTATCTTTTACCCCTATCTTTTACTCCCATCCTATCCTCGTCCCTTTCGTATGCTACTGCCATACTGGCTTAGCGGTCTCTCCTCATAATTTCCTTCTTTCTATCCTATAGCAATTTAATCTATTGTGTCGCAAATTAATACAAAAAACAAAATGACTGAGAAAAATATTAGAAGTTTCGTGTTTCGATGAGACGGCTGTCTGTGGCAAGGCGGTCGAGTTGAATAGTTCTGAGTTTACAGATCTGGATTTGTTTACCGATCTGGATTTGTTTGCAGATCTGGATTTGTTTACGGATCTGGATTTGTTTACCGATCTGGATTTGTTTGCAGATCTGGATTTGTTTACGGATCTGGATTTGTTTACGGATCTGGATTTGTTTACGGATCTGGATTTGTTTACGGATCTGGATTTGTTTACGGATCTGGATTTGTTTACGGATCTGGATTTGTTTACGGATCTGGATTTGTTTACAGATCTGGATTTGTTTACGGATCTGGATTTGTTTACGGATCTGGATTTGTTTACGGATCTGGATTTGTTTACGGATCTGGATTTGTTTACAGATCTGGATTTGTTTACGGATCTGGATTTGTTTACGGATCTGGATTTGTTTACGGATCTGGATTTGTTTACGGATCTGGATTTGTTTACGGATCTCGATTTGTTTACGGATCTCGATTTGTTTACAGATCTGGATTTGTTTACAGATCTGAATTTGTTTATAGATCTGGATTTGTTTACAGATCCTGATTTGTAGCTTGTGTTTCGGGGCTATAATTGGTATTCAGAGAGTGGCTATGCCATTATTCAGGCTCTAGTTCGTATTAGGATTCTACGCGCTCCTACTAAATCGTTGCACCAATAGCGTAACTAATTTTGATACTCCTGTTTAGTAATTTTTTATGTCTTTGTTGAATATTTTAGTTTCATTACCTTTTAGATAGTAAGTCTAATATTTTAAGCTACATAACCGTAGGTGACAGGACACCCAGTTAAGGAATTGGAATTTATTGAACTTCTTAGAAATGAGGTACAAAAGTTTTGGAATAATGTCGACCGGGTTTATAAAAATTGTCCTTTGGCGTGCGTGTACTCACCTAGTTGTGTTTGCGGGGGTTGAGCTCTGGCTCTTTGGTCCCGCCTCTCAACCGTCAATCAACAGGTGTACAGATTCCTGAGCCTATTGGGCTCTTATCATATCTACACTCGAAACTGTGTATGGAGTCAGCCTCCACCACATCACTTCCTAATGCATTCCATTTGTCAACTACTCTGCCAGTAAAAAAGTTTTCTAATATCTCTGTGGCTCATTTGGGCACTCAGTTTCCACCTGTGTCCCCTTGTGCGTGTGCCCCTTGTGTTAAATAGCCTGTCTTTATCTACCGTGTGTGTGTGTACTCAACCATACTCACCTATTTGTGCTTGCGGGGGTTGAGCTTTGGCTCTTTGGTCCCGCCAAAGGTGTGTGTGTGTGAGATGGCAGCTGGGGGAGCTGTTGATGCCTGCTTGATGGGGTTCTGGGAGTGGTTCTCCCCAAGCCGGGCCCGAGGCCAGGCTGGAGAGGGCTGGCTGGGGTGGTGGAAGACTGTTGTAACATACCTGCGCGGCTCCTTTTTGTGGTGGGGAGAGTCGCTGTCGAAACGGTGCGGCCGTTTCTGGGAAAACTTATTATTATTAACATCTTTATTGACAATTTAATTACAATTTTGTCTAATCTGAGGATTTCAGTTGAGTTATTAAAGTGAGGATAGTGCTGGTATTGACGATCACACAGGACAGAGGGACATACACAAGACAATAGGTCTAAACTGTAGGCTGAAGCACATATATATCATGGTTACAGTCAATGTTTTAATGTATGAATATGTGAAATCCACTTTCTATAGTGCACTGCCACACAAGGACAGGGATGGGTTCATAAGTGATGCTTGTGGGAAAACAACTTAATGGTGACAGTCATTGTAATTAGATTTGATCCGATGGCAAAGGAATTGAACCCCACCTAACACCCTGACATCCTCCCTCCCCTTCCCAGCTCACTCCCCCCCTTCCCAGCTCACTCTCCCCCTTCCCAGCTCACTCCCCCCCTTCCCAGCTCACTCCCCCCCTTCCCAGCTCACTCCCCCCTTCCCAGCTCACTCCCCCCCTTCCCAGCTCACTCCCCCCCTTCCCAGCTCACTCCCCCCCTTCCCAGCTCACTCCCCCCCTTCCCAGCTCACTCCCCCCCCCCTTTCCCAGCTCACTCCCCCCCCCTTCCCAGCTCACTCCCCCCCCTTCCCAGCTCACTCCCCCCCCTTCCCAGCTCACTCCCCCCCCTTCCCAGCTCACTCCCCCCCCTTCCCAGCTCACTCCCCCCCCTTCCCAGCTCACTCCCCCCCCTTCCCAGCTCACTCCCCCCCCTTCCCAGCTCACTCCCCCCCCTTCGCAGCTCACTCCCCCCCTTTCCCAGCTCACTCCCCCCCTTTCCCAGCTCACTCCCCCCCTTTCCCAGCTCACTCCCCCCTCCCTAATGCCACCTTTACACACCAGCCTCCTGGCCTTCACCCTCATCTAGAGGTCAAAGTTCAATTTCGTAAGTCAGACGCTGGTGGTCACGAAGCGTCTGGAGAGACCTGGGCGCAAGACTGACCACCCGCCGAACACAGAACGAAACTACGACGTTACTACAACGTTCGAACATATTTTAACAACACCTAACAAGTTATAACAACGAATATAGCAAGTTGTAACCACGTTCTAATACGTCATAAACACGTTAAGCCAAGATGTAACAACTTTATTACAAGTTGCAACAAGCGGAAAATAGACAGTTTCGGTTTGTGTTTCCAGGGCAGCTCTGACTGCTTTCTTGCAATTTGGGAGGCAATTATTATTTTCCTATTAACTAAGTGTTGCTGCATTGTGAGGATTTTGTATGTCCACGATCCCGGCAAATTGGGACACACCTCTGTAAACATTCCCTTGGATGATTCGACAGCGGCGTGAGGAGATATTACACACCACAAAATTTAATTTTTATGCCTGCAGTTTCATTATGCGCCGCGATTCGACGTAACTCAACATCAGATCCGCTTCCTAATTCCGTAACACGGCACAAACACTTCGTTATTGTCTCCAGTGCATATATTAGGTGTTGGCTAATTGATGAAGTATCCTTTGGAGGCGTTTATCCAGTTCTCTCTTGAACACTGTGAGGGGTCGGCCAGTTATGTCCCTTATGTGTAGTGGAAGCGTGTTGAACAGTCTCGGGCCTCTGATGTTGATGGCATAAAATCCCTGCATAAAATGGATACCTGGGAGCTAGACAACTATTGTGGGTTGTATCCTGGAAAACGTCAGTAGTTGGCCTAGGTCTCAGTCGGTATAATATCCAAGACATTCAACGTTATTGAACGTTAATTCAACGCTCCATAACGTTAATCTTGGATCTTGTGCCCACCGGGGTTTGGAGACCTCGACGAGCTCACTAAGACTCGTCCAAGACTTTAGGAAAACTTAAAAGTTGCACATAAGCAGCTTGGCAGGAAGAGCGGCCGGGCCCCCGTCAGCTGTGTCTGACCTCAGCGCCAACAAGGTAGTTCCACTAACAGGCAGCAATTACTGATGATGAAGCACCGTGATGCTTGGAGTTATCTGCAAGCCAGCGTAGTAAACAGGACTCCTTGAACCTTTCATACAACCTGCCTGCCACTGTCTCGCACCTGCTTGATGGGGTTCTGGGAGTTGTTCTACTCCACAAGCCCGGCCCGAGGCCAGGCTCGACTTAAGAGCTTGGTCCACCAGGCTGTTGCTTGAGCGACCCGCAGGTCCACCAGGCTGTTGCTTGAGCGACCCGCAGGTCCACATACCCACCACAGCCCGGTTGGTCCGGAACGTCTTTTAGAAAACAATCTAGTTTTCTCTTGAAGATGTCCACGGTTGTTCCGGCAATATTTCTTGTACCATCAAACAAATCATTAAATTCGCAAACCTTCTCACAAGGCGTTACGAGGCTTGTAATTTATTGTGGATACCAAGAAGTATTATAATGCAGCCGTGTGGTGTCAGCGCCTTCCATTAATTAATGGTGTCATCTTCACCATTAATTATGTTGTAGTTAATAAATCCAGGCGTGGATTATATTACTGTGGAGTGGGCTTGCATCTGACCCCAGGAGAGCAAATACCTCTTGGTTCTGTGTTTGCGTGCGTGCGTGTGTGTGGGGGGGGGAGGTACTCAATCTCGTAGTGTGTGGTTGGGATCCTCTCTGTCGTGAGGTACTCCGCACTCTGGCTTAGAGAGTAATGTTTATATTTACATGTATACACGCCAATTATGGAGTAAATTACCCCCATGCTGTTTATGTACATAAATTCTGTTGCTCTTTAACCACCTAAATTATCATAATGTTCAGGACCTCTCACGAGTGAGACAGAGTGAGGGCAGCAAAAACACATCATCATTTGGGGAAATCATTCGGTAATTTGCCATGTTTTAGTGGGTAATCTAAATTAAGAGAATAAACAGAATGCTTTGATTTTTGAAGAGGTCAGCTTTGGCACTTGTAATTTGCAGTAGGAACGTGATGCAACCAGTGCAATACTGCACGAAGTTGTGTCATTTGATGCAAGGTTATCATGATGCAAAGGCATTTTTGACATCCCAATTCTATCAAAAATAAGAACAAGTTGTATACTTCATCTGTAAGATGCCTCAGGGGCCGGGGGATTGGAGGGCGGGGGAATGAGGGCCGCTCCAAGCAACAGCCTGGTGGATCAAACTCTCACAAGTCAAGTCCGGCCTCGGGCCGAGCTTGGGGAGTAGAAGAACTCCCAGAACCCCATCAACCAGGTATCAACCAGGAGGGAATGTACTCCCCCTAGTTGTGCTTGCGGGGGTTGAGCTCTGGCTCTTTGGTCCTGTCTCTCAACCGTCAATCAACTGATGTACAGGTTCCTGAGCCTGTGACAGCTGGTGACGACATGTCATGGTTCTAGACCAATGGCCGGCCAGCACCGTCCATCTAGTACTCTAGTGTCTAACTTAACGATTACCTTACCTTGCGGTGATTCGGCGGATCAGCATCTCTCCGGCCCGGTCTCTGACCAGGCCTCCGGGTTGGTGGTCTGTTCAACCAGATTATTGGATGCGGCTGTTTGCAGCCTGGCTTATGAATCACAGATTGATTGATCAGCTATGAATCACAGCCTGGTTGATTAGGTATCCATTGGAGGTGTTATCGAGTTCTCTCGTGAACGCCGAGAGGCCGGCTAGTTATGAGCCTAATGTGTAGCTGCAGCGCGTTGAAAAGCCTTTAGCGTTTGATGTTGATGTGTATTGAAGTCTTGAGCCTTTGATGTTGCCCCTCTGATTTTCAATGGGGCTATTTTGCACATCCTGCCATACCTCCTGGTCTCATGTGACGATATTTCCGTTTGCAGAAGCATTTTCCCTTAATATTTTCCCGTGTAAATTATTGTCTCTTGCCTGCGCTCTAGAGAATACAGTTTTACAAATTTAATCGATACCAATATATTTTATTGAGTGGATTCTAGTAATAAAGGAATCCAGGAAATTCTAGCAATAAAGGAATCCAGGAAATTCTAGCAATAAAGGAATCCAGGAAATTCTAGCAATAAAGAAATCCAGGAAATTCTAGCAATAAAGGCATCCAGGAAATTCTAGCAATAAAGGAATCCAGGAAATTCTAGCAATAAAGGAATCCAGGAAATTCTAGCAATAAAGAAATCCAGGAAATTCTAGCAATAAAGAAATCCAGGAAATTCTAACAATAAAGGGATCCAGGAAATTCTAGCAATAAAGAAATCCAGGAAATTCTAGCAATAAAGAAATCCAGGAAATTCTAGCAATAAAGAAATCCAGGAAATTCTAGCAATAAAGGAATCCAGGAAATTCTAGCAATAAAGGAAAAAACTGCCAGTTTTTTCAGCTTTGAATGGGTCTGTTAGTGTGTAACAATATTTTACCTCAAAGACACTAGTCTTTTGAAGAGTATCATAATTGGTATGACATGTCTTGTTTGAAAGGTTCCTGTTATCCAACCTGTCATTGTTCTTGCCGTTCTGACGGCTGCTTTGTTGTGTTATTTAAAGGTAAGTTGACCAGACCACACACTAGAAGGTGAAGGGACGACGACGTTTCGGTCCGTCCTGGACCATTCTCAAGTCGATTGTGAGAACGATCAAGACAATCGACTTGAGAATGGTCCAGGACGGACCGAAACGTCGTCGTCCCTTCACCTTCTAGTGTGTGGTCTGGTCAACATACTTCAGCCACGTTATTGTGACTCATCGCCTGCAAACTGTATTATCAACTGTTATCACATTTTTCCCCCACACAGAAGTCTATACTGTATCAATTACACTGGCTTGGGCTCTCAACTGGGGAGTTGAAGGCCAAGTGTATCCGTGTAAGGGATCTGCTAAGAGTGGTGCTGGCCCCCAGAACCCGGGGCCAGATTCACGAAGCAGTTACGCAAGCACTTACGAACGTGTACATCTTTCCTCAATCTTTGACGGCTTTGGTTACATTTATTAAACAGTTTACAAGCATGAAAACTTGCCAATCAACTGTTGTTATTGGTATAAACAGCCTCCTGGTGCTTCGGAGCTCATTAACTGTTTAATAATTGGAAACAAAGCCGCCAAAGATTATGAAAAGATGTACGGGTTCGTAAGTGCTTGCGTAAGTGCTTTCGTGAATCTGGCCCTTGGTCAGAGACCGAATGGCAGGGACATTGATCTTCAGAACCAACGAGTGGCAACAGGAAGGAAAGACCTGACCCGACCCAAGTAAAAGATGTAATGTTTAAGTCACGGTGTGCATAATGTGTGACTTCACTGACGTCGTAAGCTTGTTGTACCAGCTCATGTTCCAGCACCTGGATGAGCAGGTTTGTAATTGATAGTCAGAGCGAGCAGCGGCGGCGTCTTAAAAACAGCCTGGTTGATCAGATCGCGGGGACATGATCCCCTCGGTGCGATCTCTGGATAAGGTGAAGTACGCATCCCGGGATAAAACTCCGCACAAAACACAACTGCTAAACCAGAGACGCGCGCATCTAAGCCAGTCGTAGCCTATCCCGGCCGACGCATAGAACACGTCAACATTCCCGTGATTTTAATTTTGAACCAATACGTCGCTCTTGGCGGGATCTGTGAGCTGCATCAAGAATGTGACGTTTAGGCCAGAGGACAGGAGGAGGATGATCTTGGGGGTCACCCTCCCTCCGTGACAGTGTCGGCAGCGGGAGGCTTGTCACGGGCAAGTTAGGTGTGTGGTGGACTGGTGCATGCGGGACAAAAACTGGTGTTGCAAAGGGCAGCCTAGTCAGGTGCGGCGGGCAGTCTGTGGCGGACGACCCTTAACCATGTTCTTCCTTCACCCTTACTGTTGAGCTAGATAGCCAGGCTATCCCTGTTGAGCGAGATAGGCAGGCTATCTATCCCTGTTGAGCCAGATAGCCAGGCTATCCCTGTTGAGCCAGATAGCCAGGCTATCTATACCTGTTGAGCCAGATAGCCAGGCTATCTATCCCTGTTGACCCAGATAGTCTCCGAGGTTTAGTCTGGTGGTTCTTGATAGATACATAGAAGACACATAGCAGATAAATAGCTCATGTTGAACCTTGTCCTATAAATTTTCCTTGGAACACAACATGCCAATCCATTTACAACCAGGTCGCCAATTACTGCTGGGTGAAAGTTAAGGGTTATTGCCCAGTCAATCCTCCCTGGATTGAGGGGGGGGGGGCGAGTGTGCGGCAGTGATGTGCGTGTATTAGGCTAAGTATTGACCATCCCCAGGATGCAACCCACAGCAGCTTTCTAACCCTCAGGTACCTATTTACGGCTAGGTGAACCGAGGCATCAGGTGATCCGAATCTTTACTCAAATTGCTTCCGTTCTGCCACGGGGATCGAACTCGGAATCCTTTGCGTTTGATGATAGTGATTAGTCTTTCTGATTATCTTTGACTGATTGATAAAGATAAGTGGGTATTAATATCCAAATGGGTCTCTGAGCCGGGAGGTAGATACCCTACAGTCATGCCAGCACCTCCTGGGTCACGGGTCATCAAACATTTACGCAAATACTTACGAAACCGGTACATCTTTACTGAAATATGGCGGTTTTACATTTATTAAACAGTTTGAGCTCTGAAGCGCTACGAGGTTATTTATAACGGTAATATCCTTGGGTTGTGAAGATTTGAGGCTCTTAACCTGTTTAATAAGTGTAAACAAAGCCGTCAAAGATCGGGGAAAGATGTACACGTTCGTAAGTACTTGCGTAACTGCTTCGTGAATCTGTCCCCAAAAGTGTGCTGAGCTCGTCCAAGCTGCGGCCGACCAGAAACTCCAGCAATTTTAACGAATCATGTATTGAAACTCTATATTTTCTGCTATAAATTGATATTATTACACACTAGAATTTGGCGTTTAGTTACGCCTAAATTAGGTTATGTTAACAATTATTTGTAGTACACTCGGGTACTAAATGTACAGCAACCCGTCCTCAGGCCAAGTCCATTCCATCCAGCGGTCGACCCCAAAGACACATTCATAAATGTTAACATGCTCTTCATTCAAAACAGGAATTTTCTCCAATATAAATTAATATTGCTATATATTAGCATATTTAGGCATTGGTTAGGTTAGGTGTTTAGGTTCTGTTGGCGATTATTTGTATTTGCAGTACGTGGGTGAAGCATTTACAGCGTTGTGGTTCGAACAAAAGTCGTCAGTGAAGCACTTGTTCCGGAAGTGTTCGAACGTCAGCAGTTGAGAGTCGCCTGTAAACCGTTTTTCATTCATAAACACCTGGGAGAGGGGGGGGGGGGGGGGGTTGGCGGGTGCATGGAATGGAATTTGGGTCTTTTGGAGGACGGGCTGTCTAAGAGAGTATGATACTTTGAAGTATCAAGTGCGTGGGTTCGAATCCTCCTTACAGCTCCTACTGATTTTCTCATTGATACATCACGTTAACGTGGTTTACTTGTGTATGTAAACCATGAATCTTGGCACACAACAAAATATCCAAAGCAGCCAAAGATGGAGAAAAGATGTACAGGTTCGTAAGTGCTTGCGTAACTGCTTTGTGAATCTGGCCCCTGGCCCCATGCAACAATTTGTCACTGTGCAAGGTATCTGACTCAACCTGCCTGGGCCGCCACCCAAGATCGCAAGGAGGGAGAAGGAGCTAAGATTACACACACAAATCACAATTGCGTGATGCATCAAATGAACAAATCCACAAGGGCTGCAGGATCCAGTAAGTTCAGTAGAACTTCGGTTTCAACTCCTTTGACCATGTCGTAGCTCAGTCGATTAAGGCAGCGTCTGGGATGCTCTCGGACGCCGGTTCGAATCCTCGTCACGGGCCTTGTGGATTTGTTCATAAGGAGCTAAGAATATGGGAGACGCTAGGGGATAAAGTTGACCAGGGAGGAGTTTTGGCTGTTACGCTAAATTGGTTCATTTTAGGATGGAATATTCACATCTGTATTTGTAATACTTGTTCTGTAATCTTTATTGCCTGTAAATCTTCAGGGCCAAGCACCTAGTCTTCTCTTACGAAACCTGTACGTCTTGAACTATACCGCGCTGACCCAAGCCTTGAACCCTCCCCCACCCAAGGGAGGGTTCAATCCCCCCCCCCCCCCACCGACCCATGCCGTGAATCCTCCCCCCCCCCCGCGCTGCCCTCAGAATGCGGCAACTTGATAAACATCTAATAGGTATATGATCAACCGGGTTGTGATTCCTACGTGTCAGACTGCTTGCAGTGACGTCCAATAGCCAGGAAGACCAGAGCCTCAACTTGGAGGAGGATACAAGACTTGGTCAAGGAGACATTGGTCCTTAGACCACCTGCAGGCGAGGCCAGCTCCCAACGCTTCCTCATACCCTCTCCTCCTGATCCCTATTCATAATCTCTAAATTTCCTAGGTCCCCCCCCCCCCTTTTTATAGGAAGACAAGGGGTTCAGTGAGAGGTGTTGATGTTCCTAAGCTAAGGCCTGTTATCCTACATCATCTCGTCTGATATTTGAACTGACTTTCACGTTATTTTTCCTGACATTTGCGTCAGGAAGCTATCCCAAACTATCCCCAACCACTCCTCTCCCCTCCCTCTGACCAGCAGAGGAGGGTGTCAGTGGGTCTCTGGGGTCTGGGAGGGATGGGGGGTTTGTGGGAGGTGGTGGTGGTGGGGGGGGAGACCCCATCACTGTCGAGCAAGGACTACTCTCGTGTTTGTTTCTCTTGCTGTTGTCTACAGGCTGTGTTGTGGTGCTGAGTCCGGGTGGGTTCTTCTGTAACCGTTGGTGGTGCGCGCGCACGGTACAGTGTGCATTCTTAGGGTGCTCGAGTGAAGACTGTTTATTAGGAGAGGGAGAGTACTTGTTAAGGGTTAATTGAATTAGGCGTTGTCGGGGAGATGGGCGGGTGGGTGGGTACCGGAGTTTGTTGACGTGTACTGCTTGGTGGCGGGCGCTAGGCTGCCCTTGCTTGGTCCTCCAACTCTTGGCTGCTCTTGGTTGGGTGGTCCTCCAACTCTTGGTTTGGTGGTCCTCCAGCTCTTGGCTGCTAGCCAAAGTACGATGCCTCTAGGCCTTAGCTCTTCCTGTGTTGGTATTAAACCAGATGAATAAGCTGCCCTATAATATAGATTTCAAAATAAACTTGCATACAAAATGTGTTATTAAAAATGTTACTTCCATTTGAAGAGTGTAGGTGTGCAAAAGTGACTTGTAGCATAAGGGGGTTCCAATGTTTGAGCAGCCTAGGTCCCTGGAAATTAAAATTGAAACAAGTTTATTGAGGTAAAATACACACAAAGGGATGAGGTAGCTCAAGCTATTCTCACCCCGTTCAGTACATCGTGTTAATACATACATAGACACACATCACAAGCAATAAACATATTACCGAACATTCTGAGAGATAAACATATACATTTCCTCCTTTACACAAGTCCCTGGAAGTGTTCGGAGGCCTGGCGGAGTGGAGGTCCTGCTTGTGTCTTCACCGTACTAGTTCCCCCACACTCTTAAGTCTCCCTCCTTCCAAAATTTGCTTGTCCATTTTAAAGAATGAAGAATATTTATATTTATATTACCTCTAAGCTGCATCACTTATGAACCCATCCCTGCTCTTGTGTGGCAGTGAACAATGGAAAGTTGTTTTCACATAGTCACACATTTTAAAACATTAATTGTAACCATGATATATATATGTGCTTCCGCCTACAGTTTAGACCTATTGTCTTGTATATGACCCTCTGTTTTGCGTGACAGTCAATACCAGCATTATCCTCACTTTACTAAGACTTAATTTAAATCCTCAGATTAGGCAAAATTGTAATTAATTTTGTCAATAAAGATGTTACTAAAGCGGCTGTTTACGTTTGTAAATAAAACTGCTTTTTAATTATTTTTCATATATAATAGTAATAAGCCAGAGATCTCTTATCTCCAGTAGCAACGTGACAACTTCAAAATATTTCTAATTGTCCCGGCTTTGGCTCATATGTGAGGTGCGAGGTACACCCACCAACAGTCTGGCTTATCAAGGGATCATCTCGTACCCACTGATAATATGTGTACTCCAGATAAAACAGTATAAATCACAGATAGGAAACAAAAGTGGAGTGAAGGTTTGTGCGGATAACTACACCATGTTTGGAAGAGGGTGTTGCCATATGCGCGCGCCTTCCTCACTGGGAGGAGTAGCCTCATGGGTCATAAGCTTTTTGTTGTTTGCATATCCTTAAAGGGGAGCTGGGGGATGGGATAGGAGGGGGTAGGATGTGAACGTCTTTAGAGAACCCCCCTTACTACACTAGGCTATTCATCTTCATCTTGGGGAGTAGAACAACTCCCAGAAGCCCATCAAGCAGGTATCTTTGTTCATCTGGTTACTTGAATTATACACAATGAACGTACTTACACGTGTGCGCGCGCGTATGTGCGTGCTTTTCTTACATAATTGTGTAGACCCTTAATCGACTGGTGTAGGTTATAAGGTACATGCTCTTGAAGCCTTGTATGGATTTTGCCTTCACTGCTTCTCATCCTAGTTTAATCCACTTGTAGGTTGAGCAGACCACACACTAGAAGGTGAAGGGACGACGACGACGTTGTTTCGCGACGTCTCACAATCGACTTGTGAATGGTCCAGGACGGACCGAAACGTCGTCGTCCCTTCACCTTCTAGTGTGTGGTCTGGGCAACATACTTAAGCCACGTTATTGTGATCCACTTGTAGGTCTTTTTTCGTCATGTGACTTTGATTCGTTTTGGTAGCAGCCGTCGCGCCCCGTCGCTGGGGTCCGGTTGTGTACCCGTGTAGCCTCTGCCTTTGTTCCGGGGTCAGTCTGGTGGTCAAACTTTGGGTTGTTTCCCAGCTTCTGTCTGGCGCCTCTCCAGGCTTAGTTCCCCGTTGGATAGGGGCGAGCTGGAGGGTAGAAACAGCCTATAAGTTCCTCTGTCCTTTTCAGATGTATTTTAATCTCAATAAACGTATTTAAACTTAAGGGCGGGCGAGGAGGAGCCACGACATTGAATCCGGCTTGGAGCCGGATTCAATGTCGTGTTTATATACTTAAGCTCCTGCACTATGGAAAAAAACGAAAATGCCAAGCCGGAACCACACCCACACAAGGCTGTCAAACCACGTTATTGAAATAAAGTAGCTGTTACAGCTACAAGAAAAATGCCAGGTTCGACAACAAGAACCTTTCCACCAAGAGTTGAAATACCAATGATACTTTTTTAAGACACCAGTGCTCTTTAGGGTATAACAATATAACAATATGGTGGTTGCACGACAACAGCCACATTCAAAGCTGGAGAAATTGCTGACCTGGAGAGCGCACAAAGGCGGTCACGTCACGCTTTAAGGAGAGCCGCTTGGGGAACAAATTTCCCTTGCGGTCTGCCTGGTTGAAAGTCACTTGAGACAGTGGTAACGTCTCTCCTACTCCCCTCTCGTGTCCCCTCAGGGCTAGTCTTCTCCCCATAATGCAAGACAAGCAAAGTTAATGATGGTGTCATAATTCAAATACAATTACGAACAGTTGGACGAGCTCGTCAGGGGGTTCCCTCCTTAGTGAAGCAGGTTGGGTAATTATCAAGAGAAAGTCACTAAGCCACAGACGTGATTGGTGCACTTGAATGTGAGGATAGATGCCGGGATATGAGGACGGAATGAGAGGATAGATGCCGGGATATGAGGACGGAATGAGAGGATAGATGCCGGGATATGAGGACGGAATGAGAGGATAGATGCTGGGATATGAGGACGGAATGTGAGGATAGATGCTGGGATATGAGGACGGAATGTGAGGATAGATGCTGGGATATGAGGACGGAATGAAGGAACGCTGCCAAACTATAGTGTGTATGGACAAAGACAGAAACACACACTTGAGAATTACATCTTAGACTGTGATAGAATTAATCCATTTAGAGATAAATCTAAACACGCTGCGTGAATTGACAAACCGTCTTATTACTAAGGATAAAATACATGAAATCCTTGCACTGTGTCCATGTTTCACTTCCAGTAAATAATTGACAAGGGATTAATGAACAAGCAGTGTAGTGTGAAGACTAATAATAATGTACAACAGCGTTCCTGTATAACCCTGTAATACCTCCATAGTTAAAACAGTTGTGTATTAGCGAAAAGACCTACCATTGATGTCTAATGATTAACTGTAAATATATAGATTGTTTCGAGGTATAGATATATATATATATATATATATATATATATATATATATATATATATATATATATATATATATATATATATATATATAGATTCGAGGTAATATATAGATTGATTCAAGAGCTATGTAGCATGCTGACTATAATGTGTGCAGGATAGATGTAATTATTAATGTAATAATTCCCGGTGAGGTCTGATAAAGACCTTTTGTGCCCTCTGTAATTCTTCTTGCGCTACCGCTCACAGGATGAGGACAATACCTCTATCAGGACAATAAACTAATCGCCTCCGGCCGGGCAACAATCAGTAATCGGGCATTTGGATTATGGTGCGAAACTATCGCCCTAGTAATTAGTCAAACTGAACAGACTGAAATTGAAATAAGTTTATTGAGGTAAAATACACACAAAGGGATGAGGTAGCTCAAGCTATTCTCACCCCGTTCAGTACAACGTGTTAATACATACATATAAACACATCACAAACAATAAACATATTACCAAACATTCTGAGAGATAAACATCTACATTTCCTAACTGAACAGACTTGCTATGAGGCGTTGAAGTCTCTGGGTAGGCAAGGTCCAGGAAGGTGGGCTGTCAGGGGGGGGGGGGTGACCTCCATGACCTTTCCCCCCCCCCCTAGAGTTCACACCCAAGAAAGCCTCCAGAGGTCATCCCAGGTTGACCTCTGGATCGTCTTGCACAGTACTCTCTCAATTCAGTAATGGTTCCTGTCTCATTACTGTATTTGATTTAATATTCAGGATGACAGGATGGTGGCAGCAGTATATATTAAGTTTCTCTGTACATGTATTAAGCATTTTCTTGGAAAGGTTCCATTGGTTCAGGGCGTAAACATCAGTGTGCTGCCAATACTAAGTGTTCAATCTCCATTCTCAATCGACTTGAAAATGGTCCAGGACGAACCGAAACGTCGTCGTCCCTTCACCTTCTAGTGTGTGATCTGGTCAACAATAGGAAGTGTTACCGCGAATAGTTGAGTCAATCAAAGGGATAGTTTAATTTAGCGTTAGACCATGGTGTCTGGGGTAGACTGTGCTGGGGGGAGGCTGGGGTGTAGAGGCGCGGGGCCCACCAGGTACGGGGGCATCTCCCTCAGCGACCCGCCGCCACCACCAGACAATCCCGCCCTGGTCACCAGACACCCTCCCAGCCCCGACCCACCGGCGCCTCCTTCCACTGTTGTAAGACTCCCTGGAGACCCGCCGCCTTCCACGCTACTCTGGACCACCTCATCTTCAAGTTAGACCTACAACCTTAAGCGACTAGGCTACGACATGGTCAAAACGATTGCAACCTGGAGTAGCCAAACCAGGGTGTCACACAACCCCTCCCCCCCCCCTGTGCACTCTGGCACCCCGTGCATTTTGTATTTAATAGGCCCGAAACGCAGCGACTATATAATATACAACTGCTGTTGTATAATACATAATCATGTACAAATGAACATGTTACAGTTGCAATCACTGTAACATGCTTATATGTATGTTATACAAGTAGGGCAGAGAATGGTTAGTTGGAAGTAAAACATATTTGGCTCTAGTAGTAGTCTTGAAGATAGTACAGTTTGTATTATATACATAAAGACAAGAGCCACCTTGTACAGCCTCAAGCACGCATAGCGTTTCGGGCAGGTCCTTAATCCTATGTTCCCTGGAATACGACCCGCTAAATCGGTTAACAACCAGGTACCCATTTTACTGGTAAACAGAGGCTACAGTTAAGAATTGACACCTAGTAAATCCTCCCCCCAGCCAGGATACGAACCCAGGACAAAGTGCTCGCGAAACGCCAGACGAGAGTCTGATTTATGTGTCACCACAGGGACTGCATATGTAACATAACACATATAATAACACACATTGTGTATTACAGCATTTACCATTTGTGTAGTTCTTGCCTTCAGCTGTAAGTAACCTAGGTGTGTTGTTGTTGTTATAGATTCAGCTACTCTGAACAAGTTCCAAGTAGCACGGGCTATGGTGAGCCCGTAACTTACCTGGCACAGGAGCAGTGCTGTCCCACCTAGGTGATGGTGAAGATTAAACCACCCAAAAGGTGGCACGGGCATAAATAGCCCGTAAGTGGTGGCCCTTTTGAGCCATTACCAGTATCAATAGCTGATACTGGAGATCTGTGGAGGTGCGACTGCACCCTGCGTGACGGGAGATGTCTCCCGTGCCCTACCTAGGTGTGTGTTCGAGGTACATGTAAGGGTCGTGAGAGGTGAGGGGAAGTGTTGGAGCGAGAGGCGAGGTGCAAGTGTTGCTGGGGGAGAGTGTTGAGCAAGGTGAACACTACAATACGTGATAAAGCACCACAACACAATCACCACAACACAG